>NW_011964629.1:0-4695 GCF_000949405.1 Vollenhovia emeryi
TTATTTCGATCATAAAGTGCGAATTAATGGCTTATGCCATAAAAGAAATTCTTGCCGAAGCCAAAAGTCGGGGTGATGTATTTTGATAAATTGAGATAATGAAATGAGATTAAAATTTTTTTAATGACATACATTTTCTTCCAATCCATTCTATCTTCCCTTCCCAAGTAGTTAATAAGAAGAAGAGCGACAACGTAGGGCTATATGCGAGGGAGAGAGAGAGAAGGAAATATGAGCGGTGAAAAAATAGACATCGTTTCGATATAATATACAAGGTGAGTTACAACATTTGTGCCAGAGCTCGTGAGAAGGTAGAACGGATCGAGATGAACAGAAAAGTCCTAAACCATTTGCAATTTTCGCAATAGTTAACGAGTAATTAATTATCGAAAATCGTCGTCTTTGCCCTGCCCACTGTCCAATATCGATCGCCGTGCGGTCACATCTCGCCACGTGCTCGAATTGGACAGTGGGCAGGGCAAAGACGACGATTTTCGATAATTTATTACTCGTTAACTATTGCGAAAATTGCAAATGGTTCAGGACTTTTCTGTTCCTCTCGATCCGTTCTACCTTCTCACGAGCTCTGGCACAAATGTTGTAACTCACCCTGTATATTTATTTTGCTTACACCAGCAATTGAATACACTTCTTAACACATGTTGTTACATATTTTTATGGTTAGACCACCAATTGTAAAGTTTAAAAACATTTTGTAAAGCACAATTCGCTACATGTCTATGGCAACGCACAGTGCGCGCAACGTCCAAGTTATTTAGAGATTGTATATCTTCGTAGTGCGCGTCGATAGTTTCGATATAAACATTTTCTCTCGCGTCGTCCAGGAGTAACTTCCGCAGCCATTCTCGTTTTTCGCGTCCCTTGACGTAGACGAGAAACAGTATCTCAAGATCGTCATCATCTTCCATGCCAACCACAGCCGTTGTAATCAGACTTCTAGCCCTGCTGTATGGAATCATTCCGTCTTCCCATCGTACTCCGTGACGATTTGCAATCAACCAGGATGCATGACGTTGCTCCGCTTTGATAAGAAGTCTCCATGGTACGGGGCATGTGAAAATGTAGTGAGAGAGAACGCGTCCCTCTCGGAGAGCAGCAAATTCCTTCACGACAAAGTTACCGCTGACGACGTAGCCTTGCAAGTCCACAAACGTCGGTACGGACATGATTGAACACGTCGAGAGAAGGAGGAATACTCTGTGGTTGCTCTTGATGCATAGTAGATTTTAAATCGTTTCATCCCCTCCAAACTGTATTGGAAAGAGGGGGAAACCACTGTGTCCAAAATGTAATACCTAGGCGATTTTGCGCACGACATTGATCAACGGGTTATACTGAACCACGCGATCGTGTATGATGAGACAGTATGCAGTGGTGCTCGTCGGCACGTTCTCCTTACACTCAAATTCCAATCTCACGTCCACGGTCGCGCTCTTGACCGATTCGTTTTGTCGAGAACAATCGATGATCACAAACGGACCATATTCTAGAAATTTGTAGACAATGAGACCTGGCGCAAGATCATCGTTTCCGAAATAGCTCTTCCGGAATCGTAAAAACGCATCATACAGATTCGACCATTTGTTTTTATCGAAATCCAGATTCATATCATCGTATGGTGTGACGTGGTGCAGCTGGGGCGCACCGTCACAAGGGCGGAAGCCCGGTCGGAAAGAGAGAAGTTTCGCGATCGACCTCCGCCGGCGTAGGAAGCGATCCTGCGACAGCGGAGTCACCCAATTAAAATAAGTATTAGATTGTTAAGGTCCCGTGAGTGAAGGTCAACCCCCAGATCTTCAAGATACCGGAGGAAGAGAGAAGAGCCGGAGGGCGCGAGGGACGAGAAGCGCCGAGGGAGCCGGATGGCAGGGCCTGTACCGGCAAGAAGTCCCGAGGCCGCAACGTCTAAAAATTCAAAGTTCTCGCGTGGACACAACAGAGTTTGACTCTATCGACTCAAAATATCGAGCTAGAGGCACTAACACCCTTGGTTCAAGACCACGAGAGTCAACGGTTATAAGGAGTGTTATTAAACTCGTGGGCAAGTCGAGGTGGAAGTGCGTTACCGAGTCGACATCCAAAACATGTTATTCTCCCGGAGACAAAGGAGATGGTTGCGAGGACCAGAAGTTAGCCTAGCTAATGTCGAGACAAGGTGAAAATTAGAGGGGGAACGCGAGGCTTTGCGACCCCCGAATCGCCATCGAGACGGCACTTCTGGTCGGGACCGTGCCTCGAGTAGACGTGAGACCGGCGACTCTGCTCACTTCGAACCGCTGAGACTTTGTGCCGAAGGGCGAACGCGAGCCAGGAGGACGACGAGATCCCGACCCGAGGTCCGGAGGCCGACCGGTGGATCGCCGTATCCGGAGGAGGACTGCGGAGGGAGACCCCGACGAACTGTAAGATCTTCACTCGGTACCACCGCGGTTAGATTCCTGTGAACCGGTACGGACGACCCTCTCGGTCGCGGCTTCCGTTTCGCGATCTTGAGCTACCGTTTAAGATATTACCGAACGGGCGACGTATCGTGCGGGAATAAGCGATACCGACCCCGAACGCCGAGACTCGTCGGCGCCTGTACCTTGGCGTAGATTCCACTGTCCGTATCTTTCCCGTATCGTTTCCCTATCGTTTCCGTATCATTCCGTGTCGTGCCCACCGGAGGTGACGTTCCATCGAGCGAAACGTTGGATCGCGTAACGCGGGATTTATACCGCCCGGAATTCCATGATTTAGCGCGTGTGCGCGCAGGGCGCCTCGCGCGCGACTCCAGTAGTTACCGGGATAATACGTCCCTGAATCGCCGTACGCGCCGATACCGACTTTGTCAGGGACGCCGAGCTCCTATATTCACGTCCCTCTGTTACCGAAGATTATTGCTGTCGCGTTATTACCGAAGAATTTTTGCTATCGCGTTATTACCAAAGATTATCATTGTCGCGTTTATTACCGAAGAATTTCGTGTCGTGGTTACCGCTCTCGCGCCGTACCCGTGGGATCCGCGTCGCGGAGGAGTCGTGTGGCGGTACCGCAGCGGCTATGCGTAATGGATGTGCATAGTCGCCTTTGCGGCGGTGATCGTTGCGCGGCGGCCCTCTGGCCGGAGTTCGCGTCGGATAGCGGGGCGGTGGCTTATGGAGCCGCGGTAATACCGGGAAGATTCACTTGAACCGGCCGAGAGCATAGCGACTTGGTCACTCTCAGGGCCGCTCTCCGATTCGTTCCACGGGTTATTGCCGTCGGCAAAAATTAGATATCGATTGTCATACTGTTTTCTTGATTGCGGGTATACCATCAGATTTCGAGTCGTTGCGTTGCGCTTGTTGGGGAAACGTAGATACGTGGGTCTATCGAGGCGGACGGGGTTGACCTCGACTATTGTGTATAAACGAGATACCGAGCGGACGGCGAGTCGCGCGATTCCCGTATTAGAGCCGAGACTAATGATGTCCGGAATTAGTGTGACTACCGTAGAGTGACGAATGAAACTTCGTGATACCGAATCGAGTAAGCTGATTGTTAGTGGAGAGTAGATGAATGTTAGGATAATTAATGTGGCTACCGTAGATTAAGGTAGTGATCACCTTGTTACTAATTCTATTAAAGCATTTATTAATTACTATTGTGTTGTAATTATTGCGGAAAGACCTACGGGCCCATCGCCCAGAAAGCCCCCCCCCCTGAGAGGGGATATCTCATATAGAGCTGCCGTGCCTTCAGAATTTTGCGTTTTACGTGATTTAGAGTGGCGCGAGCAATCGCGCCTGGCGCCCAAAAATTATCGTACCGCGCTCGGGTATACCGGGTGAATTGAGAAGTTACCACCCCTTATTTGCAGTACGCTCCCCGGACGATTAACGACGGAATCGCGGGCTAGCGGGACATAGTAGGAAAATAATTCCAAACAGGAGACTACTGATACAGCCTCTCCGTGCGACTTTAGTCGACAGAAAGAGCCTGCAAGATCCTGTCGCAATGGATAACAGTCCGAGTTCAGATAGAGTTTTACGTTGCTCAATTTACAATAACTGAATTTACTCGCATTCTCAGACATTATATTCTTCCGACCTTTTTTTTTTTTTTTTTTTGGTAACCCGGGGGAATCCTCATGGACCTTCCCCCCGCCCCGCTGGGACGGAACGAGGGGGTGTGTGGGACTCACCCTCCCTGTACCTCGGGCAATTGACGACCCGAGGCCAGCGTGCAATGGAGGGTGCCTACCGCACTAAACCCACCGGGGGTGGTCTTCTCTGCGCCATGTTGAGCCGGCCGGGGACTGCTATCGCATGCTGCCAGCCGGCTCGGCGCCGCGCGCTGACTTGCGCGTTCCTCTTGGTCCTGGGTTGTTGGACCGGGTCCTGGTTGGACCTTCACCTCTTGGCGCGTTTGGATGCGCCGCGGTAGGGGTGCCACCGGGCCCCTATCGCGCCCCCTAGATGTTGGTGGGGGCTGGTGGGTCGGGAGTCCTCAGCTCCCGACCCACCCCCTGGGATCCCTCTACTTTCCCAGATTCTGCCCCTTCTAGTCGCCTCTTACGACAGGCAGGGGCTACCCCGGGCCTATTCGTCGGCGGGCCCCGGACGCCATGTAGAGGGATCTCCTCTCTTGGTCGACCTTGACGGTCGATTGTCCCCCTATTTTATACAGGGAGGCGTCGCCTCATCGATCCGC
>NW_011964630.1:0-4698 GCF_000949405.1 Vollenhovia emeryi
GGGTGTACATAAAAAACAACATAAGCAAGGAGGTATGGGAAACACACTTCTTGGATTTGTTGGATGGAGAAAAGTTGGATGAGAATGGGGGAGAGGATGAGACTATGAATGAAAACCTGTCCGGGGTGAAGGGGGAGGAGGAGGCAGTAGAGGAATTGACAGACGAAGAAATCATACAAGCGGTAAGAAGATTAAAGAAGAGGAAAGCAGCAGGAATCGATGGTATTCCTATGGAGGCATGGATCTATGGAGGCAACACGATAAGGAAGGGACTAACTGATATAGTTAAACAGGCTTGGAGAGAGGAGGAGATTCCAAAGGATTGGAAAACAAGCGTGTTGTTACCAATCTTTACATTACCATTATCTCGAACAACCTTCCTCTATCCACCTTATCGAATGCTGCCTTTAGGTCCACAAAAATCGCGTACATCTTCTTTTCTTCTTTCTTCCTCTCTCTTTGGATGAGATGGGAGAGAATGAACAGGTTATCCGTCGTTCCTCTGCCTCTTCTAAAACCTGCCTGGCTTTCCGGGAGAAGATTCAGCCTATCTATTTCCGCCTCCAACTTTTTCCTGATCACCTCTGCATATATTTTATAAGCCGAGCACAACAGGGAAATGCCCCTGTAGTTACCAATTGTTACCAATATTCAAGAAAGGAGATCAGGAAAGGGCTGATAACTACAGGGGCATTTCCCTGTTGTGCTCGGCTTATAAAATATATGCAGAGGTGATCAGGAAAAAGTTGGAGGCGGAAATAGATAGGCTGAATCTTCTCCCGGAAAGCCAGGCAGGTTTTAGAAGAGGAACGACGGATAACCTGTTCATTCTCTCCCATCTCATCCAAAGAGAGAGGAAGAAAGAAGAAAAGAAGATGTACGCGATTTTTGTGGACCTAAAGGCAGCATTCGATAAGGTGGATAGAGGAAGGTTGTTCGAGATAATGGAAGATAAAGGAATAAATAGGAGCATAATTAGAAGAATAAGAAGAATTTATGAAGGAACTACAAATCTAATAAGGACAGGAAAAGAAGATACGGATAAATTTACAACAAAGAAAGGAGTAAGACAGGGATGTGTGATGAGTCCAGCTCTGTTTAACTTGTATATAGCAGATCTGGATAATTATATGAAGGCAAGAAATATAGGAGGAATTAAGTTAGGTAAGGATAGGGTTTGGTCGCTGTCATTTGCTGACGATATGGTAATATTAGCAAAGAATAGGGATGCCGTGCTAGACATGATGTGTACTCTCAGGAGATTTTTAAGAGATAGGATGCTAATCTTGAATACTGATAGAACCAAGGTAATGATATTTAATAAAGCGGGGAAGGAAAAGAAAGAAAAATGGAGTTGGTTAGGTAAGGAATTAGAAGAGGTGCAGGTTTTCAGATATCTTGGCTTTCTATTCAACAGAAGGGGCGATTATAAAGATCATTTAATAGAGTTAGGACTTAAAGGTAGAAGTGCAGCAAATAGAGTTTGGGGACTAGGAGAGAGGATTTGTAAAGATGATTTTGCGAGGAGAGGAATGTTTTTTATTTATCTGGTAAGAAGTATTATGTCATACGGAGCTGAATTATGGGGATGGGAGGAAAGGAAAAATCTGGAAAAAGTTATGATGGATTATGTTAGATGGGTTTTCAAGCTAGATTTTTGTACGCCGAGGTATCTGATAACTAAAGAATTGGGAATAAGGAAATTAAAAATTGGTTGGGGTATACGTGCGAGGAGATATGAGGAGAAAATAAAGGAGATGGATGAAAATAGGTGGGTAAAGATATGTTGGAAAGAAAAACAAAGAGAAGGATGGACTGATATTTATGGTAGAGAGAGAGAGAGAGAGGCATATTATAATAGGAATGGGTGGGGGATAGCGGCAGTAGATAGTATGATAAGGGAAGAGAGAAATTTGATTAAAGAATTAGTAGAGAGAGAATGGGATACACAAAGTCAATGGGAAGAAGGAAGGATTAGAGTAGCGAGATATAACAAAGATATAGAGAAATAGCTAAAACGAATGAAAGACCGAAATACTTAGAAGGAATAAACTTAGAAAGGATAGGTATAGGCATGGAAATTAGAGCGATGTTAAGATTAAGATGCGGAAATATGGAAGAAGATAATAAATACTGGTTGAACGAAGAGGATGAAAGGAGAGTCTGTTTGTTTTGTAAGGAAGGAAAGGATAATTTAAAACACTATGTAACGGATTGTAATATAGTATCGGGATGGTTCTTAGAATTAGGTAATAGTGTAGAAGAGATAATGGAAAGATTATATAACGATATAACAGATGAATGTAAAGGGAAAGTATTGTGTAAAATCTGGAAGGAGAAGGAAAGGATCAAAAGATTATCTAGTCTTGAACAGTGAGAGTATAGTTCGACGACACAAATTGTGATAAATATGAATACGCGGGATATGTAGATTAAGTGGAATAAACAACAGATTAAGTTAGGACTGTATAAGGATTGTATAATTTATAGATAAGAATAGAGAATAGTTTAGAGTTAGTGCGGGTATGGATGAGTGAATGAGTTAAGTTTCTTTTGTAAACCAAGTCCCACTTTCTGGCTGTAAGCTAAAGTGAATAAAAGATTGATTGAATATTGCATTATAAATGATTGTTAATAGTCTCAAAGCTTTTTCTGGCAGTTCTTTTAACATTTTGCCTGTTATCAGGTCGTAACCAGGTGCTTTTTTTACATTTAGGTCCTTTATTATCATGTTGCTTACTTCTTTAATTTTTATATTCTTGATGGGCATTTCCATTTGTAAAGGCGCTTCCAGATAACGTTGAATTTTTTCTTCTTCTTCTATGTCTTCTGCAGATTTTGGAGGGAATGGCTTAAATACTTTTACAAGATGTTCAGCAAATAATTTCGCTTTGTCCTTACTGCTTCTAGCCAGTGATGTGCTGCGTGGGATTTTTCCCATCCCGAGAGCATCCGTGCGCATGCGTGAAGTGACGTCACAGCTAGACGTCGTCTGCTACTACGGACGTACATAACCAGCAATAGGTAGGTGCATAAGGGGTCCCGTATCTTTCCCGCGTTATTTAGCTTTGGTTGTTTAGCTATTTAGTTTGTTTGTAGTACGTAGTGATAACGCGTAATACTTTGTAGGAAATGAATGATAAACAAGAAAGAAGATGATTTTCTTTAAATTTCTCTTCTCGCTGGGATCTAACGACACCTTAAATTTGTCCGCGGTGTATACGTTACTGAGGAGTTAGAGCGTTTGCTTACTGCGCATGTGCGAATTTAATCCCACGCAGCACATCACTGCTTCTAGCCCATTTACCATTTAATAGTCGTAGAGGCAGTATCGATTGTTGTGGATTCTTTATTTTTTTGGTGGCCTTCCACAAGGAATAGTCTGTTGCTTTGGATGCTGAAAGATTTTTTAAATAGTCTTCTATCGCTTTGTTTTTTCCTTGTTTAGTAATTGTTTTAATTGTTTTACTGCTTTGTTCAACTTTGCTTTGTCGTGAGGGGATCGCGTTGTTTGCCATACTTTTCTAAGCTTCCTTTTTTCTATTATTTTATCTTTCACATTTATTGTGCATTCAACTTGTGTCTCCCTTGATTTAATCTCAGGAGTGGCCGTCCATGCTGCTTCTTGTATTATTGTATTAAATTTATTTATTGCTAGTTCTAAGTCTTCAGCTGTTTTGAGAGGTATATTGCATGAAATTTGGTCATTTACAGTTTTTTATATAATTTCCAGTTGGTTTTTTTATTGTGAAAGGAGAATGGTAATTTTTTATTTATTAACTGTGAACTTACAGTGACTACCAATGGAGAATGATCTGAGGACAAGTCCAAGCACGATTCTATTTTTAAGTAGAGTTCTGATATTCCTTTTATTATGCAAAAATCTATTACATCTGGTACCTTCCTCCGATCTGTAGGCCAGTACGTTGGTTCCTCTGTTGATAGAGCATTTAGATTATTTCCCAGTATGGCTTGATACAGTTGTCGTCCCTTCGGAGTGGGTATATGAGATCTTGAACCCCACCAAGGATGCTTAGCATTGTAATCACCTCCAGCAATAAATCTGTTTCCTAGAGTTTTGAAGAATGTGTGTATTGTTCTTGTTTTATTATATGCTTCGGGGGACTACAGGGTGCCATAAATTTGTGTGATGAAAGAATAGACGAGTCCAAGCATTTTAAGTATAGGAACCATGGGTCGGCGACGTTTTATTACGGCGTGATGGGCGTTTCATTAAATCGTCACAACGTCTGCGACGCAATGATTTTATTTCGTCAATTTCATATATGTATTTACAATAACTGTTCAAAGTTACGACCTCCAACATTCCGACAAGTCACAGCAACGGAGCAATGACTGCCGCGTTCTTTGGAATATTCCAGGCATGTGTCGAATGATTTCAGATGCCTCTACGAGCGACCAGATCCTCCTCGGATTCGACTTTTTCGGAATAAATTATATTTTTCATTGCACCCCAGAAAAAGAATTCGAGAGGCGTTAAATCTGGTGACCTTGCAGGCCATGTCACAGGTCCACCCCATCCGATCCACCTGCATTGTAAGAGTTGTGACGATTCAATTAAACGCCCGTCACGCCGTAATAAAACGTCACCGACCCATGGTTCCAGTACTTAAAATGCTTGTACTCGTCTATTCTTTCATCACACAAATTTATGGCACTTAGTTTTTTAGCACCCTG
>NW_011964631.1:0-4700 GCF_000949405.1 Vollenhovia emeryi
GCTTATGTTCTGTTGCTAGGCATTTTTTCCATTTTTGGTGCTAGAACGAGGCAAGTCCAAATTAAAAGTGTTAAAATTTCATGTATTTTGAAAGTTTATTATTTTTTGAATAAGTATGCGCTAATTGATAGCTAAGAAGAATATAATGTAAAATAAATAAACTTTCTGAAACAAAATTTGAAAACGGGGGAAAGTTTTTTTCGTTTATCTCAGAAACATAAAATGTGGACTTGCCTCTTTCTTGCAGCAATGTCTTCAATTTCATTCGTCAGAAAATGCTCATATCGTAGAGGGTTTTCGAATATTTGTCGCGATATTTTATATTATATCTTGGTGTACGTTCAATATCATGTTGCAATTATAAAGAAAGGATTTGCATCGAGTAGTTATTGGTGCAAATATAACGGTTTATTTATTAGTTGTATTGGGACGATTTGAGTAACATTGAAGCTTCAATCGGCGTATTTATTGCAAATTTGCTAAAATAAACTTTGTTCTTCGTTATTTATATATTTGTCTTTCTACATTAATCAATAGCAACGTGTGCAGTTTATACGACAAAATTAGCGCGGATTTATCGAGCCAGTGCCTCAAGCAAAACGAGGGAGCAAATATATTTTCATGTAATTACATCCTGATGCAATAATATTATGGGAACTAACTCAAACGTGAAATCATTTGGCTATTGCATTTCGATGTACGATTAAAATTTTCACGACGATATTAAACAAAGTTAAGCTAAATTATATTATTGCTTTGCAGAATTTTCTGGCATTTTGAACAAGAATTAATATTTTAATAGCATTATGAAATTTGTAACAATTTCTCAGTTGATATCTCTCTGTGCTAGAGTTTGAACCTCTGAAATATAGAAAATAGCCCAACTCACGCGGTGAAAAATATATAGTAAAGTAATCTTCAGCGAATAATTACGCTGAACGCAAACAATTTTTGCATTCAACGCAATTGTTTGTGTTATAGAACAGAAGTTGAAAAAGTACAACACTGAATATATTTCAAATAAAGAATCGGTGAAACTACCGATGCCGAAAAGCAAAAGGGCGATGCGCGGGGATGCGAAATATTTTTCGCTCTATGCAAATATTATTCGCGAGAGATATCGTCGCATAAAATATCGTATTATCTGTTTTTAGTTTCCCGAAGTTTTGATCCGTTAACCACGACCAAATGCAATATTTTTCGCGGCGTGTACTCCGAAAAATATCGCGGTGTTCCCTCTTTTGTTACGCAAAAAATGGATTATCAATCGTGGGCGAGCGCTGGGAAGTTAAACGCTCCTCGCTTCTCGTACATTTTGCATAGCTTCCCTCGACCTACTATTTATTTCAGGGGATGCTAACTCGCATAGCTTCTCTGTGTCAGCTAACTTTGAATAAAAGCAATTCTCAAAATACTTCGTGCACATACGTTGAAATGCCGTTGCAAAAATTGGAACAGCGAGGAATATTCAGCCACGATATAAATGATACATCTCTGAATTTCGGTTTGAGAAATTATTTTATACAGTTTGCTGCGAATTATTGGTAAATTATCGAATTGACTCCACGGCGAAAGGTAACGTTTCTGGAAACTATTGAATCGCCCCCATTTGCAGGGACCGGCTATTAGCACTTACCGTGCTTGCACCGCTTGCATTAGGGGGAGGAAGAGGAGGGAGAAATACATTTCGCGTGCGTACGATTATGCTATCGGGCGCGTTTGGTCAATCGGGAAATTGCTTTGTGGTACAACCGTGACACCTTCGAAATCGGATATTGAAATAATCGTAATGCGAACTGGGTCAGTCTCTACATTGCGACGCTGCGGATGCAGCAAAAAGTGGCCGTTAATACGTGGCGATCGAAGTGCATCTTGCAACGTCAAAAGCCGAGCTCTGCAAAAAGTTTGTCGTGAAGATTAAATTTCCTTTGAAAGTCGCCCGGCACCGATAGATCTAATTGACAGCGGATGAAATCCGACGAGTGGATGAAACTTTATTCGGTCATGCGCTATGCAGATGAAAAAGAACGGGGCGGCTTCGTCTGGATGGTACCGACACTATCCGACCTACATACGAATTTGCGGAAATTAAATCAGAGATGCATACGCGAGATACACATTTTTATGTCCTTTTCCGTAGCGAGATTTCGTTGGAAAGAGTATAAGCGGAATTAAATCTGTGGACGACTCATTGTTAGCGCTCGCGTTTGCCACACGGCATTCTCGATGGGAAGTACAAGCTCTTTTTTTCACAGAGAAATCTTCCAGAGATATAAGGCAATGCTGTATTTCGTTCCATATTAGTTATACGATGATAACAGTTATATACCTTAATTAACGCGATATTAACATCGCAATCCGCTTTACGAAGCCTCGCTTTAAAACGGACTCGAGAAAATCAAGTGAGTTAGGAAATAAAGTTCTGTCTGTTGACGAGCGTTTTGAAAAACACATAATAGCGATGCACGCATGTCAACTTTATTTTCTGTCTTCTCCGCCATTGTGCGTACTCTCGTGAAGTAAGAACAATCGTCGGAACGATCTCCATACAATTCCGTACCGCTGTTGACGTCAATACACACGTGCAGCTAAATCGATCATATTGTCCGTTGCAGCTCTCCATGTATGGCGGAAAATTGTAATTCTCTTTTCGCGAAAGATAGCGGACAAGCAAAACTCATCAATTCAAGCGGCATCGAATTAAGCTCGAAATGAATTACTATTTCCGCGCGGCCATCTGCGAAACGCGTTGCGCTGGTCCATCAGCGATGCACGAGTGCGGGGTGTTAGATCGATTAACGAGTGTGCGGGACGACGGAAAAAAAGGGGGGGGCAGACGAAACTTCCATAATTTGTCACGGGTCGCTGCGTCACTTTTACCGCGTACGCACAAACCTTGCGCGCGTATTTTCGACTGCGGATTCTCTCCGTAATCGATAACGGACGAAACGTAATTCGGACGTGGAATAGACCCCAATTTCTGTTTTCAACGCTTTCACCGACCCTGCGATGCGAACGCGGATCTACGATTCGATCGTTGCGGACGGGATAACTCGGTGCGCGGTAAAAAAAAAAGAAACGCACGATACGCAAATACCTTCATATTTTGCGCTGGAAACGCAACCAAATCCGATTAATCATGCGTGTGCGCGCGTTTTATCGCGATTATTGTTACGTTTATTATTATGATTATTATCGGTGCCATAAACGCAAACAAATGTATGCCGATTAGTTTCCTATATTGATATTAATGACATTAAAATTATTAATATCGCGAAAATATGTTTCCATGCATACTTAACATGCGAAAATTTATTTTAATGCAAGCTTAATGCAAGTTACGTGTAACTTGTATACATTTTTAATTACGCAATATGGTTTAGAGTCCTTGCTGTTTATCGTTTCCAGCACAGGACTCTGAAAATACATGCGAAATCGAACAATCACGATGTCATCGTGAACGATTCGATTGTATCGTTCGATTTTAACTCGATTATTTTTGCGCACGCACGGTAGCTCAAGGGGATCGATCGTGAATTAATTCCTGTACCTAACAGACAAAAGTGGTTCGTTTATTTAAGTAAAACAAACAAGAAATAATCGCTTTTTGGAGCTCAACTTATAATTTGCTATGAAACTCCCGAGTTTGTGCGCAAAAAGGAGGAAAGATCGCGTCGTTCCTTTTGCCCCCCCCCCCCCGGCTCTTTATAATTCCCTTTGTTAATAATAGTCTTTCAGTTTCAATGCCGCGGGGCGACCGCGATTTTTACGACCGCGCGCGCGACAGAACCAACGTACTTCACCAAGTTTTTATAGAGCGGTGCGCCCCGTTTTCTCGCGACATCCGCGCGAAGTATTCCGCGAGGAATTATCCCACGAATTGTACCAGGCCACTTGAGCCTGGCTGAAATTGTTCGGATTCGCATCCCGTCCGTCGTCGAAACTTCACATATTACCCTTTCGCGCGCGGCTCGCGAATACACCATCTTTTTTCGCCGCGCGCGCGGCATGCTTTGTATAATTGAAATTCCACGTAATTCACGATGAATGCTCATTACCAGCGAGCGTTTAATCCTCGTTTACGTTAATTAGGTCGTGTGACGTCACACGCACCAATTACAGATTAATGAAAAACCTTTCTTTGAACATAATAATATTATAAATTTCACTCCGTATCACATAGGCAGCGAACGTATAACTTTATTCTGGTAATGCCATCTTTAGTCTGTTCATTGCGACGTGTGTCACCGCGTGCCTCGGTGGTCGAATTGGTGAGACGCCCGCCTAGAATGTAGGGAAGTCCATGGTGGAAGTATACAAGGTGAACCATTCCCGTGGATGCGCAGTAGCCTAAAAGTAGTGGGGACGATCCGTCCAATAAGAGCCGTGCTTTTTTGCGGATACCTCTTTAAGATTAGGTTGGGTTACGATTTGTTTGACCGTTCAAACCATAGACTTCTATAGACGGACCCTTTGTACGAGGGGTAACTGATAATCGCGGTAAGGGGATCACTCGTCTGACTTCGACTCTTTCCGGTGAGGTTCGGTAATATTCGGTTCACATTTCCAATACGTGTGCACACGTCCCCTCCAATCATCCCCTCCAACTTGGAGTGGGGATGATCCGTTCGGCCACGCGCGCGCGCGCACGCTCGCACACAAGCAACGCGCCGTATATACGTGTGCACACGTATTGGAAA
>NW_011964632.1:0-4704 GCF_000949405.1 Vollenhovia emeryi
TTACAAATGCCAATTCAAATTCTTCGTTACACAGGTTTCTTTCCAAATCATTAATTTCCGATTCTATTGCTAGTGGTTTCATTTTTTTTATATCCCTTTCAAAGAATTGACTCTTCAATGAGTGATTGTCAGGTTTGTCAATGATGTTCTTGGTTCCATTTTTAATCAGAAGATCGATTAATTTGTCAAATTTGACATGTAGCTCAGCTATATCTCGAACAATATGATTTTCCAAGTTTATCAGGTTTGAATTTATCGTATCCAATTTTTCTTGGACTGAAAAAGAAACACCAAAATATTTTATTTTTAAATATGTTACACGACATCATATAAATATTTGATTGTACTTTGAAAATTGTCTAATGATTTCTGGGAACTATTTATGGGCAATATAGATCCATCAACTTCAACGATTGCATCTGTACAGTCCGTTGTAATTTCCAATTCCTGTGTGCTTTTTGGAATTGAATTGGAGGTTGGAACACTATTGACTGGATGATTTTCGGCCTTTTCATTCATGTGTATATTAGTATTTATATTCTCATTACTGTCTTTTATTAAATTATTAAAATTACTGTTATTCTTATTCTGAGAATGCTGTGTGTGTTTCGAAGAAGTCTGCGACAAATAACTGTAAATAAATATTATTTTAATAACAATTCTTTATAAACATACAAATATATTTTTAAAGATAAAATTATTTCCTCTATATTTTGTTATAGAAATATGTAATCAAGTGAATATCGTCTGAAAGTTCCGTTTTATGTACATACTAACCTATATTGCAAATTTCAATACATATGTGTACTTACTTATTTTCGTCTTCAGTATCATCAAACAGGCTTAAATATTTTTCTGCTTCGATAGCAGCTTTAAAGGTAATCAAATTTTTCCTCTTTACAACACATTTTTGTTTGGACCAATTCTTAAAATCTGGTACAATGCTGTCGTCTCTTCGTAGGTTCCATCCTTTTCGCCCTGGTGGCCAATATAAAATGCCATTTTTCTCCCAACTCTCGGGCACAACACATAAATTCACTTCGCCATCTTCAACCGTTTCCACAATTATAAACATAATTAATCACCACACCGCACGAAACGGTAGTCCGTAGCTTTGATGCGAGTAGCGTTACGTGGAAAGTAAGGTTATAATGTTGCACACGTGATAAATCGTTATCACGCGTGCGCAGGGATAGAAACTAAAGTACAGCCAAATAGCTGGAATCTAGCTGTAATTTGTATATCACAGCGAAAACAAAGTAAACGTGACTATCAATTTTATGTTATATTTAGCATGTATCAGCGGTGGTCAAGCGGACCCATGCGTTCATTTATGCGGCTTTAAAATTAATATATAAGGATTTGTATGTAGTTCTATAATCAGTGTACTTATGAATTTGCGTCCGCGCTAATGTACTTATATGTACATTATAGATTGTTAATTAGTAATAATTAATTTTTTTTATAAATATGATCTATATTTAAGTGTGGTGAAAGTTCCAGGTTGTCCAGGTTCAATCCTCGTTGAATTAAAATATTAAAAATTTTTTATTTTTTTAATTTGTGTCAATTTAGAATTAAAATTTAATTTTTATTGCATATTTTATTGAATATTAATTAACATATAAAAATATTCTTCGCTAATTTTAGTATATCTTTATTCCGACTGCTACTGCTGTAATGTGGTTATTACAACATTATTACAGCAAAATAGTTGTACAGCCAAATGGTTGCGACATCGTTTTTAAAGTCTAAAAATGTTGTCCCATTTTTGCTGTTATAACTTTGCCAAAACATATCAATGATGTTGTGACAAAAGCTGTCTTAGACAAAAATGCTGCGGTTTAAGCTGCGAAAATGTTATCGCAGCTGTTTTAAAACCTCATGTGCTACTTGGGAAATGTTATCTAATTAATGACGACAAGATTCAAATTCAACAGGTGAAAAAGCTTCTAAATACAGCAAGTATAAAGCTATTATGTTATTTTTTATGCTCCATGTAACGTATCAATTTGAATTTGACATTTTTTATGAAAACGTAATCAAAAGAATGCTTTTTTACTTAAAAATTGTCGTTTAGTGCCGAAAATATGATGGAAAATTCGTAATCAGCAACTCGAAAGACGCTTAGACAACCATTTTTGGAGAAATTAATTTTTTAATATTGGATCCGCCATCTTGAATTTTTAAAATCTAACGTCAGATTCATAATCAGCAACTCAAAGAACCCATAGGTACTGAGTTTCAAAACAATTTAACGAAAATTCAAGCTATAGTGTCGATAGTGTCATACTTTCTTAGTAGGTGGTAACCACTTTGACCCTCTATATCTCTGAAACCAATCGTATGCTCATCGTAAAATTTTTATATGATTAATGTCTTATCATGAGCTATCATTTGGCATAAAATGTATTTGAAAAATCGAGGATTCAAAAACGGGCATTTTTTGCACCCTTTTTGCGGTTGTTCTTTTAGATACTCGAACACAATTAGTGAAATTAATTAATTTTGATGCTCGAGGTTGTAGCGCAAAGAAGTTATTCAACGCATTTGACACTGAAATGTATAAACTCAAAATACCATTTTCAAACATTATTGCTCTGTCATGTGACAATGCGTCTGTCATGACAGGAAAACACTTGTCATTTAAAACCAAACTTGAATCGAAATGCAATAATTTATTTATATTTTCATATCCTGTCATTCCGCTGCATTGGCTGCATGCGCAAAAATACCTGATTTTTGTGAAGAACTTCTAAGAAAAATTGCAAGTTATATTAACAATAGTCCAAAACGTTTACCTGTCTTCAATGAATGTTGTGAATGTTTTCAAAATACTAATCATAAAATTTTGAAATTTTGTGACACTCGGTGGTTATTTCGCGTTATTTATGTATTGATAGACTTATTGAGTCATGGGATACAATAAAACTTTTCCTTGATGAAATGGTAGTGAGCGACAAATCAAAATCTGGGGAATATTTATTGTCTTTGATGGTAAATGTGGAAACAAAAGCATACTTTTTATTTTTTTAATATGTTTTAAACTTCTTTTATTCATTTAACGCCTATTTTCAAGCTCTTGACACAAGAATTCATTTATTATAATCTAAATCAGTTTATTTCCTTACGCAAATTTGTCAAAACTTTTTAAAGCCAAAAATATTAAAAGAATTGGTTACAAATATTTCTTTTCTTGAAAAATAAAATCACACACCTGTTGCTAATATAACTGTAGAATTAGAATATGAAGAATACCTTTGTAATTTAATAAAGGAAGGACATGCAGATATTGTTACAAATATTCGTGAAAATTGTTTGCAGTTTTACATCACTGCTGCAGAGGAAATTAAAAACAGATTGCCCATTTCTAACGAATTTTTACAGAAATTAAAAGTTTTTCAAACAGATACAGTTTTATTTGATACCAATAGAAAAACATCTTTTAACGATGTTTCTTTTATCGCGAGGAATTTAGGTAATTGTAATATAGACGATTTAAAGGAAGAATGGCTTACGCTGCATTCCGATCTCACTACAGAAGAGAAAGAAAATCTTGCAAAACTAAATTTTGATAATATGTGGAAAGAGATTTTGAAACGTCCATCCATTACGAATTCTAAATACCCGCATTTAAAATCAATCGTTAATGCAATAAGATCGCTTCCAAATTTAAATGCTGATCTTGATTCAAATTCAGATCCTCGACACAAGAGAGAGTCTCGTACGCGGAACCGAAGTGCGAACATCATCGCGCGATCCAAGAGTACGTTTGCTCCAAAACCGCGAGTGCCCGTTCGCCCGGCTCTCGTAACCGGTAAAGGGACGTCTGCTTCGCTACCGCGAGTGCCCGTTGCAATACCGAAATCTGTTCGTGCCGTACCACGCCGGTCCCTCCTTGAGGCCCCGGCGCGATAATTGCTCCGAAAGCCATTGTTTGTCCACCGAGTGGCTGGTCAGTCGATGCGGGCTCCGGTGATCGCGTAAGTCCGGCTGCTCCGCGTTATACCGTCATCCGCGCTCAAGATCGTCCGATCCGTTTGGGCGTCCAAATCGACGCTCGGCAAGATCTCCGCCGCGCCGCTAATTTGCAGCATCATACGGACCAAGAAGATCTCCGTTTCGCGGGCCTTCCATCGTTGGAACGGTCCCTTGCCGCATCGGTTAGACCTCATCTTTAATTGTGTGCCGACCGTGATCTTGTTAAATAAATATCGATTTCTGTGTGACTCTCGCGTTTCTATCTTTATTTTGTGCTCGTCCGACACCGCGCGCTACGGCGGAGTGTTTTCTTGAACGCTCCGCGCACTCTCTACGCTCAGCGCTGAGCGGCTTCCGGTGCCTCTCAAATTATCGCGAACAATCTGCATATTTTAAATTCATTTTGTCATTAAAAATATGTTAAGTTTACACAAAATTTATGTTAAATGATTTTGAGATTTGTATTTATTTTGTGTTAAAATATTAACAGACTATTAGTGTGATCCTTTAACATATCCATATTATGTTAAATTAACACAAAAATTTGTGTGGACCGTTTGGGACATGTGATATCTGTTAAATTTAACATAAATTTTTCAACTGTGTATCACAATATACTATAGTGTAACTCGCCTGAAAGAAATCCTTCGAGAAGAAGGCCTTTTTTTTTTTTAACGTGTGGAAACCCTTTATGGGTACCCGGGCCCCCTGGGGAAGGGGCCG
>NW_011964633.1:0-4704 GCF_000949405.1 Vollenhovia emeryi
TAAAATCAAGGCACAAAATCAATTTATGTGATTTATCCAGGATTAAATATCAAGTCCTAATCGATTCCAGTCTATTTTAAGGCAACGGATCTATGAAATGTAAAATTCGTAATAATTTATCGTCGTAATTTGACAAGCATCTCTGCGATATATTTGACGTAATCATAGATACGTGACCTCAATTATAAAAATGTACTCATCACTCACCGACCGATGCGCAACAGCGGAGTTACTCTGCAACGTCGCTACGATGATTCTGAACAGACAAATATTCGAATTAAAGCAGGGCGTAAAAGAGACGGTCAATAAAATAATCGCTTAGCTCTTTTAAAATATTCTACTTGTTGGACAAGTTTCTATTTCAAACATTTTTCTCTAATTTTTATCATCCTCTCCCCCAGTAAGTCCAACAATTGAAAGCGCGAGTGATCTTTCCGTTCATGATATAATTTGTATAAATCAATACTTACCGCATGTTGCTCCGCCGGCGCCTGATGCCTTCCTCAGGCCTCCACCTCCTCTCAGACTGCTCGGGATGTCAGGCTTCGTAGGGTTGCTTCCTCCGGGGTTGTCTCGGGACGGCAGCCAATACTCACAACACTCACAATTACGATCGCGCGCTACATCTTGTACGGCACTCCCGTGACTCGAAGCCAATTAAGACGCGACGAAGGCGAAAAAAATCGCGAGAAATCACCGCGTTCTGGGGAGGATAACTGGCCGCCGAGTTTCGGCCAGATCGAAGTCCCTCCAAGAGGTACGTCGGTTAGTATCCGACGCAGAGAACAAGGATCTTGATGGCGGAGAGCGAGCTGAGCGTACTCTCATTTCTTTCGGGACCCGCGGGATTAATCCGCGAAGGAAAGCTAAGCGGCCCGTCGAACGTAGAAGACGCGCTGCAGGAGGGAACGAATCCCGGATCTTCCAGACCGCTCCCGAAAGCGGTCGTTTCGGCAGCGAATCAACGACAGTCACCTCTTTTTTCTCAATCCGCATAACGCCAGACTGTTAGGCGAGAGTACAAATTCGCGCAAGCATATATTGTGCTCTCCCATTATTCAGAAACCATCTTTTTTTTCATTGAAATATAAGTGAAATAGAACGATCCCATGTGGAAAGTTGCATGGTTACGAATAAATATATTTAAGAGAAATAAAATACATGCATTGCTCGCTGCAGCGTGTTATATGTGCGGGCACAAATAATTCTCGGGTACCAACTGTCCGAGGCAAATCGAAACCGATAACAGCCGGATTTGAAAAAGAAAAAAATGCGAATCTAAAGTTCGACAAAATTACCAACTTTTCGCTTATGTCTGTTGCGTTTAAAAAATGCATTTGGAAAGAATTGTCTAAAGGTTATCGATATCCGATTGATATCGGGGTACCCAGTCGACTTGCCTCGAATCTATTAAGTGCCCGCACACTTTTGATTACGCTCGCCGCGATGCTAAACGGAAAGAGTACACGTTACTTTTCGCAAATTGTACCAAGTGAATTGTCCAAAGTTGATCTTTATTTGTCAAATAAAAACATTTCACCGTTCATGCATGTATTTTACAACTGAAAGGGCTAAAGTTAATTAAAATGTTAATATCGATGTGGAATAGCAGGATCCGCCGTACCTAGAAATAGTAAAACACAGCAAAGGTTAAAGCATAAAGCTGAAATATTATATATATACATTCGTAAAATAATATATACATTCGTAACCACGTTGATCGTTAAAGCAAGACTAAGCAAACTGATTGTAAATTCAACTTATTCAGTTGATAGAGTCGGGCACTCGTTCTATTCACATTCTCGCTACTGTTAAGTCTCATTATCGTTCAAGCAAAACTTACGCTATTATTAATATTAATGGAGGAGCACGTAATAAGAGAAAGAAAGAAAGGGGATAATCTCCTTTCGGAATATTTAATTTACTTCTCGAACACGCGCAGTGAAACACGAACGGTTCGTCGTTGATTCATTGCCAAAGCGACGGCTTCCGGGAACCGCCGAGAAAACCAGGGTTTAATTCCAGCCCTGCAACGCGGAATCTCCAACTTTCGACGGTACACCGAACTAGACGCCATGAACAAATCCCGCGGGAGCAGACGAGAAATAACTCTTCGCTATGAAGATTATTGCGACTCCTCGCCGGTACGAACGCGCTCGTCCTCCTGACGCGAGGGACTGTGATAAGGCGATCGCGCCCGAAAACGCGGAGAGAACGTGGTTACACGCTGACCGGTAATATCGCGCACAGCACTCCCAACACTTTGCCCAGCACTCCCAACACATTGCAAAACACCCCCGAAGTCGGAATTACGAGAACGCACTGATAATCGCGATTGCACGATACCCGGCACTCCCAAAAATCCGACGCGGCGATTTAAAGTCATACGAAAGTCTTTCAACGCACCACTGTGTTCACAAATTTCACTGATACACTTGCTTTCTGCGTGATTCAGTCCAGTCCGGTCCTCGAATCGCTGGATCACACTGCATCGAAGTCTCGTCCGTTTGGTGGATTTAATCGCCGCCGAGAAACCATGCGATAGCTTTGAGAGTGAACTTCAAAGTGAGCCTCGAGTTTCACACGCCGCGCCGGAACACGTTGGTCGCCGGCACGGGATATTTGACGTCGAAAAACGCACGTCAAGCGTTCAGTCCGATGTATTGTAATTAATAGTTAAATTAAAAACGATAGCTCGCGCCGCTACCTCTCTGCTCGAGCGTCGCCGTGTGACTGGCCCGGCCAGGTAACTCCCACAAAGTCACGGCCTTCGCGGCGCGCTCGTAAACAACTACGTACGGTCGACCTTGTGACGTATGGGCTGTTACCACTTGGCACAATGAAATATTTCAACGTACAAAAACAATTGTTTTTGTACGTTTACTTCAGTAACGTTGTACGGCGTATGCTTTCACCACGTATCTCGCGTTTCAAGGTAAATTCGGCGCGTTCGCGCGGATCTCTGTCGCGTACGTGAGTCCTCAGATTCTTTAATTATTACTTATGATAAAGGCGATAGGAGCATATGACGATAAAGCGTCAGTATCAGTAACCGAAACGTCTGACATTATATTAAACAGGTCGATATTTATTTTGTTAAACAACTAACAATCGTATTCTGTTTCATTCCATCTCTTTATAAGCACATTGTCAAGTTTCGCTTTATCGTCATATGCTCCTATCGCTCTTATCGTAATTAATCTTTTTTTCTCAAAGGAGCTTATTAATATTTTTTCTCTCAATTTAACATAGTTCGCGTTTTATCGGGAAAGTTTTTTCGCATATAATTGGAACTCGATGAGAAACAACATTGTTAAAACTGAAAAGAGGTCAGGCCGAGATTGAAATTGATTTACTGGAAGCGGACATAAAAGATGGAAATGATTCGCAAGCGCCAATGTCAATTGCAACAATTCGAAATTGCTTCGCCTCCGTCGGCATGCGGACCTTAATTGTCTTCGAGCTCCGCGAAAATTCAAAATTCTGGGCACTTTCTACGTTTTACGAATTGGCCTATTTGGTGGCGGACCAAACATGGCGCAGCGACGTCTTCGAGAATTCAAAGTAAAGTTTTAAAACGAACAACGGGATTAATTCTTTACAAGAAAAATGAATGTATGCAGTATAACGTCCTCGCTCGCAATTTAAAAAAGTCTAAAAATTAATTAAAAATAAACGGTACATGAGCGACAATTTTCGCTCATAGAATATATTTTACGCATAAAAACACACATTCTGCAAAATTTACAAAAATCGAAGGCGAGGGCGTTATACTAAATATTTACCAAAAATTCTCCCTATCTAAAACAGGCATTGCGAGTTCATTGTTGTCGCTTTTCCGCGATGCCGATTGGCTCTCTCGAAACTCGATTTCGATCTTGTTGCGAGTCGATTCTCTTCGACTCGCGGTTTTGACAGTTTGCATTTAAGAGGGTTATTTTGACAGTTTATGTGTCGATCTCGTTGCGAGTCGTTCACTTCGACTTGCGGTTTCGACAGTTTGTATTTAAGAGGGTTATTTTGACAGTTTATGTAATATAATGTGGAAGAACAATGGCGCGCGCGAAGCGCGCGCTTGTGTTGTTCTAGTATGTATATGTATAAAGAATAAAATGTAATAATTTTTCAAACTTATTGATTATAATATTATAATAAATTCCGAATTCATGAATCATTGAAGTGTTTCTGTTACTTGAAGATGCCATGATTCATTTTTTTAAACATAGGTATATCTGTCGCATTTGCATTAACATTCGGAATTACTATCGCTTCCGTACTATAAACAATATCGATTATTAAAATTGCTATTAAAAAGGAATCGATCGTAAAATTGATATCAACGTTAAATGCTTCATTTAATGGACATTAAAATTATATTTGTCACGGAGTAATACCGTAAACAAAATGTAGAAATGTATGTGATAAGTTGTCAAATAGCAAACACAGTCAAAGCTACCCGGAAGATGGCCATTTTATTTTAAATGACACGATTTTATCTTCTAGAAGTAGTAGCGCTGTTTTTTATGTAGCTACAAATTTTGTGTTATTTTTAAATGTAATGTATAATACGTATGCACAGTCATATTAACAATTTTGTGTGTGTATACATTTCAATATTATTTAAAAAATATATCTTCGTCGTTAACATAAAATCATGCTATGTATGTAAAATTTATGTATATATATGTGTGTATATATACAGGG
>NW_011964634.1:0-4711 GCF_000949405.1 Vollenhovia emeryi
AATATCGAACAGTTGAGGCCTCTTTTTCGCGATGCCGATTCGTTTTCTCGAAGCGCGGTGTGTTTCACTTCTTTTTTAGATTCGTAGTAAATGAAGATTTGCAATTTAAAAATTTGTATACACCAACTATCGAAATCTAATCTTAGTAATTAGAATTTAAGTAACAACGATTTTTGTTTCGAAACATTTTCTCGATTGAACAGAATTAATCGTTAATTTAATCAATATACCAATAAGTCCGCAGAATGATACGCAAAACGTAGTAACAGCCGCGGAACGTACGGAATTTTCCATTACGTAGGCGGGTCAACGAATTCTCAACATCTTTTGTTGTTTTTCACTCAGCGCGGTGACGTACGATCGGTACGATGTTTTTGCGGGCCAAAGTTTACCTGAAGGTCGCTGCGCTCTCACTCGTTCGCCGAACGTCGAGCCGGCAGGCAGTGGCGAGAGTCGCTCCGTGCGTGATTATACTTTTGCGTTATCGGTCTCCGTCGCCAAATCAAAAATGATTTATCTTATTTTTCCGAATCAAAAATACAAGTTGTTAGATTGACTGAGAATATTTCGTGCGTTTCGCGGTATTTCACATCGCGTACGGGAGTGCCCGAAATTTCGCGCGATCGATGATTTTCGCGAGTGAGTGAGTGTTGTGTGAGTGCCACAAGGAAATCTGAGAGGAGGAGGAGGCTAAGGAGGCATCGGGCAACGACGGAGAAATGGTGAGGTAAGTGTCTTGCGTTTTCATGTTATTTGCTACTTGTGCAAAATCTGTTCTGTGGTTTTTGTTATTTATTCAAATGAATTAAACGAAGATTCGAATAAGTGTTAAAGACAAAACCATACGTATAAAATTTTGTGCGTTTGTATTTAAAAGGAAGACTTTTTCAGTAATCTACATAATTATTTTTAAAAAATATATAATATAAAGTGTATTTAATACGATAATTTCGATTTTACACAATTAGTCTATAATAATAATCGTATACGTATTTGTATTTTTACAGTTTAACACATATAGTTAACGATGTACAACTCTGCTGTTGCGAACCGTATCAGTGAGTGATAAATTACTTTTTATTTTAAATTGACGTCGCGCATACGATTACTTCTTTGAATGTATACAAATGTTAAAAATATATAATGCCCAAGCACAAACCGCGCGCGAAGCGCGCGTTTTGTCATTTCTAGTCTAGAATAAATTGAAAGTATATATCGTCTTTTGTCGAATCGCGGTGCCAACTTCGTGCGTTGTAAGATGGAGGGAAAAATTTATTCTAAACGCAAGAATATATAAAGTCACTCTTGTCTCGCTATAGTAAGTCAATCTTTTTTTAGTTCGATAGAGGAGAATAAGAATCATTAATTTTATTTTGATGTTGTCTTATTTCTATACTAAATGAGATTGCGAGAAATATAAATGCGTCGAGAATATTTTTCGTCTCGGTAACAGAAATCCTATCTCAGGGTGTATTTTGTCAATCCACGTCCTATTCGATATTCTCTGTCGCGGATTATGAATCGTAGGAGGAGATTCGCTCGAAAATCTCGTAACGCACGCGTCAGCGTTCGGCGAGTAACCCATATTGCGGAAATTCGATCTTTCCGCAAGATAATCCTGGAATGCTAACTTGGGATGGAAACTTGAGACTTCCTGAATCAAGAATTCTCGAAATTTCAGTTTGTTGAACGGTAAGACGCGTTCGGACATCTAATTACACGGCCGGGAACTTGCGAATCTTGATTTCTTCAAGTGTCGAAGTCTCCCGGGCTACGTCTTCGAACGTTCCCCATTCAACTCCCCTTGATCTCCGTACATTTTCCCCACGCGTTTATCTTACGTCCCTCGCGTAACGTGGCCGGTTCATAACTAATGTAAAGTGAACTCTCGAAATGCCTCGGCTAAAGGTTATAGACTGTTGCCGGAGGGATCGATTGACGGTTCCCGAAGTCGATAGCCCGGCTGCACGTACTTGGCATTCGCGCGACTGTCTATGTTAAATGTCAAACATGTCCGGAACTTCCGGCCAATCTGTACGCCGTAATTGTTATATCGTTATATCGCACGTCCCGTTTTGGAAGCGGGCTTCATCAGGGATCGTAATTAGCGCGGCCGGCCGTGGCCACTCAATCTGGCAAATTGGGCAAAATAAATAAATCGGTAAATAAACAAAAATTGATAATGTTTTTAATTATGCGGTTGTGAGTTGGCATAACGGAGGTAAATGGTGATAATCAGGCTAACGGCCACGCAATACGGCGGCGGATTAATAATTTGCCGCTTCGATGATGATTATTTCTGCATTCGTGCATACGTAATCCACGCACGTGCGGGGAGGGAGGGGAGGGGGGAATATATCCGCTCAATTTTTCGTAACAATAAAACAATAAAATTCAATGTAATTTAGTCCCTCGCGTCTCAAACGGTATATCCGGAATCGTCCCAATTATGCGATGTAAATCGAGCGAATTTTACATCAACTCGATCAATCATCATCAATCATCGTAATTAGTCGTAATTAGCTCGTACGAAGCGGCATAATTATAATCCATAATTAATACGTATACTCGTACTGATTATAATATTGTACGTTATCCGAGATGAATAAACGATACGTCTCGTTTATGATGTATCATCGCGACGTTACGACGCAGCGGCGACGACATTAATGAAATAACTGGAGAGCGTAATTTATTTAAATATGCCGAGATCGAATGGCACGTAGGCGCGCTATGAAAGGGAGGGGAAAGAGGGGGAGAGAGGGAGAGAGAGAGAGAGAGAGAGAGAGAGAGGGCGAAAAAAGCGCCTGTAAAAGTCGCGACGGCAATTATCGAGTAATGTAATAAATTAAAGCCGCCTGCGCAAAATTCCTGCGAAACGCCGTGCGTCCGATGATTTACGAGCAATTCTATGGAGAATTCAGGGGCACACGCGAGGTTCGTTCTTCTCATATTATCAATTGACCCGATTGCTATCGCCAATATTCCCGATGGAGTCCTTCGCGGTATAGCGGCTAGATTGAATTACAGCTAACGATTTTATCCAAATCACATCGCGCATTATCGCGCGAATCTGATTCATAGACGCGCGCGATAAGGCAATAAGCGATAATTGATTCGCTCGTACGCCTCTCGAATTGATTTACATTCTTATGCGAAAAATCCCTCGCCGATCTCGGTCAGTTTTATAGATTAAAATTCACCGGAGGACCGTCTACGTTGGAAGTAAGCGGTAAGAAGTAAGGAAACCGTAACCTTTACTTATCGGTGTAAAAGTTTAAGTAACGGCATAATTTTGTAAAATATTAACAGCACTGGTCGAACTGCGCTCTAATTCGCCGAGGGTAAGCGTCAGAGCTGGAAATGATTCATTTCTTTGCTCCTACTCTTACTTCTTACTACGACACTGTACAACCAATAACAACCACGTTTACGCAATTGTATTAGACAATAGAATGGCCTTTAAGAGTAACAGAGTACAGATAAATGTGCGAATTCCCGAAGAAATAACGCGAGTCTTCGTGGGAGTCGTGGCGGTCGGCTGTCTCTCTCGATGACTGTAAATCGATGCTATTGGAGACGCACCAGTCAACGCAAGCGCGCAATCGCGTTTTCGAACAATGACCGATCATTCGTCGGCCGCGGGCACTTTCTCGGCGGTCGTCCGATAGATCCTTTCGTACATTCTCGCGGGGGAACCAGTAAGTTGCGGAAGGGGGCAAACTAAAGCAGAGGCACGACAGACGAGAGGCATCGTAACGATCCACCTGCTCCAGTTCCAGCGTGCCAGGGGCAGCGCGCGCGCGGGGAATAATTGCCGGCCGTCTCTCTGAAAATCAAGACACACTCCCTTCCGTCTCGCGCCTACCCCTCCCCGTTTTTCCGCCTGTCCGGACGATGTCCACGTTTTAATTCGCGGATGCCATTCTCGTCGAGGGAGAAGAGGTATTTCGGCCGGGACGAGCGAGCGGAGGGAGAGAATTTTTCGCCAGCCGATCTCGCGCCGCGGCCATTATTATTTTTTTTTATTTAAAAATCGCGCTCGTCGAAGTGTCAATTAAATACGATACGCCCTGGAATCCTCGTTTCTCTCCGCTGCGCGAGAACTGATTTTCGAGCGTGGCCGCGATTGACTTTTCGCCAAGAATAACCTGCCTGCCGTTCGCTTAAGCGCCATCGAAATTAACGGGCTGAATCCGGGTTGAGAGTAACGAGAACATAAGGGTGTACATACATCTGCAGCGCGCAGGACGAGTATCGCTCGAAACAAGCTGCGGGTCCTTCGCGTTAAGGTGATAAAAAAAAACGGATAATGGCGGCAAAAAGGAAAGAAATAAATCGGGAAGGCGGATCCGGGGCGATGCATTTTTCCCACCTCGGTTACCCTCAAAGAGAGCCGCGTTTACGGTACCTTAACAGTATCCTCTCCGTATGTACATATGTATGTAGCCGTGGGTACATAATCTCACTATCTCACCGTTCGCCTTCTCGAGTATCTCTTTCCCTCCCTTACTCCCCTATCTGTCTCCTCTGTGCTTCACCGGTTTGTCATCCCCTTCACTTTTATTCCCGGCGCTCCTCTCTCCGTTCGAACCCCCGACAGGCAGCGCGACAATTAGTCCTCAATTATGAAACCTCCCTCGGCGCGGTAACGCGTGACCCGGAAAGAAAGGGTGACCTGAGGGAGAGACAGAGAGAGAGAGAGAGAGAG
>NW_011964635.1:0-4712 GCF_000949405.1 Vollenhovia emeryi
AAAAAAAAAGTGTATTACCTTGAGTGCATATGCACCCTGAGGAAGTCTTATTGAGTGCTCAAGGCTAGCGGACCCGTAGTATCTAATCAGGCGGCATATAGAATATCATAAAGGAAAATATAAGGTGACCGTAGACATCAACTTCCGGACCTTCAAGATAGCCTTAGGTATCTGGACTGCAATACGCATCATCTTCTGTGCACATGGCCTGCATGCCCCTCCATTCTCAACCACCTCCACCAACCACCAGACGAGGCCCACGAGGAGGAAGACCAGAGTTGAGCGGAACCATCCGAAGTGAACAGACGTCTTGACCGCAGTGTTGAGCGGACATTCAAAGTGACCAGACGTATTACTCGTATAAGAAGACATCACCAGCAGCGAACTTAGCTGAGGACTTAGAAGAGGACCATCGACATCTCTCGAGCCCCAGGAAGTCTTAGTGACAAGGATCCCACGTAACAGAGGCGGACCATAACCCTGTTGACGTATACCCAGGAAGACATTGCTTGCTAGAATTCGGCAAGGACTCTTCAGTTCATTAGTTCAGTTTATTATTGAGAGACGCCACCCTCCTCAAGCTGCACCAACCGCCTTCACTCCGTCGGGCATTAACAGTAAGCCTGTCGTCAATCTGCGAATTAATTTTAAGTAAGTCTAGTATTCAGCTTTTGTATTAAGCATTTATAAAAGAAAAGCCTATTAAAATTTTTATATTCCACTATAACTATTGAGAGTTGAATTATATTAGAATTAATTATAAAATTCCATTAAGATTATAATCCCTCTTATTAATTATCTATATATTTTAAAGAATTATTTCAAGAAGATAAGAATTTCAAGGTTATTTCAAAATATTTCGAGGTTGCTTTGAGGAAATATTCAGAGTTTCAAGAATATTTCAAGTGAATGAATTATAAAAATTAATGCACGAAAGACATAAGTTAATATCGATACTACATAAGAAATGAATTACTAACATAGCTTAAGCATACATTATCCCATGAAAAGCCCTGTACATCCAGAACACCCTATAACCTTTATCCCCTCCACCGGTGATAGTGCCGAAAATTAAGTGAACCAGTGAAATATAGGAGATCAATTTACGCGAGCGCGAATAAAGATTTAGTGAATTATCATATTAGAGGAAGTGTCTCGACAGGGAAAGCAATTGAACGGAAAAAGCCTGATGCGACTATAGTTCCAGGGCTTGTTCTCTTGCGGACCTTGGGTGGCATTCCCTCAGTCGTGGATACGTCAAATCAAGAATTCAAAATAAAATAGTGCCCACGGTTGTGAATTGCGAAACAATCGATTTGAGTCCGCGAGTGCCGAAGCGAATTGGTATAGAAGCCTCGAAATGCGACTCAGTTCCAGGGGCTAATATTCGCAGAGGTGCCACGTGATTCGTTTGTGATTTCCCTGATTGCTGAAAAGAGCGTCGGAAAAGACGGCTCAGTAACATTTCTTAATTAAAAGGAGCTAAAGTGAAGATCCTTTCCCTGTTCTTAGCTGCTAAAAATATATAAAAGAGTGGCTATCCTCGACCATCCCCTTCGTGTACATTTTTTTACTAACATTATTCAATAAGTTTCCGAGGACGAAGGAAAAACCCGTCCTCAAGTTTGGCAGCTGTAAGCGCGTAAGCTAGTAAGTGAGAATTTGACAGGATCTTATTATATAAATTGATACCATTTTACATGATTTTATTTGATTTAATGCTATTTCATATGATTTTATTCGATTTGATTTAATTATATACGATTTAATATTGTTCTGAACACTTTTACATGATTTTTATACGATTCTATTCTATCTTATAAGATTTAATACCATTTCATTTGATTTGATACGATTTCTATATACAATTTTACATTTTATTGAATTTAATACCATTTTCTTTGATTCTATACGATTTTATACGATTCATATACATGATTTTATATTCTATATGATTTAACGTGATTTAACACGGTCCTATATGATTTAATTCTATTTGAGATGATTCAATGTTACTTTATGATTTAATACGATTTTATACAATTTAATACGACTCTATATGATTTTATGTTACTTTATATGATTTAACACATGATTTCTATGCGATTTTATATGAATCTATATGCTTTTACATGATTTTCATGTGATTTAATACGATTCTATAAGCTTTCATATGGTTTTTATGCCATTGAGCCATTTTGTTCGTGGCATAAGTGTGAAGGCCTCTTCTCATTGAAACGGTCATAAGCCTACGGAAGGGCAGCCATGTTTGGTCATCGTACGTCACGATCGTACGTCACGACCTGCCATTTTGCCATAAGCCTTATAAACCCAGTACGGAGTAGTAAAACCGTCTAGATTTAACGGAACCAGAAGCAACTGCTTTTCTTTTATATAATATTCAGTTAAGATACTACTTATGGTTATATTATGTTAAACTCTTAACAGTTTATATTCTATGTATATCCTTATTTTTATTGAATACTTTTATGAATATCTCTACAATTTTTAGAAGCATTTTATTGTATTTTAACAAAGGTTTTCATACCTTTAATAGAATTTGAGTTAATAATAAATAAGTTTGAGTTGAGTTAATAGGATTTTAATTTGATTTCTTATTAGATATTAGTTTTATTTTTATTCGATTGATCACTTGACTGCATTCAATAATTCTCCTAAGCTCTCCTTCCCCGGATATAGCCGGTGCATGCAGGTTGTCCGAAATCATAAATAGAGAGCCTATTACGTAACATTACAAATTTTTTGGCGGCAGCGGTGGGATAGGCCAAAAGGAGATTATTGTGTGTTGAGGGTAGTCAACGAATAACTATAAACAATTTATTTTTGGGAATTTAAGTGAATCATTTTAAAGCAAGATGCATACACGATCAAGTAAACCTTTGACCCCAGAGGAAGTAGAAGTAATGATGAAAAATATCGAAGACCGCGAACGCCGATTACAAGAACGGACTAATATTTTAAGACAACAAGAAATAAGAAAACAGGAAATGGAAAGCCAAAGTAACGCCCCGGTTGACGAGACGTTGCAACAAATAATAACACAGCTAAGTGTCTTGAACACGGTTCAAGAATAAGTTACCGATTTAGGTCAGCGTGTGGCCTCAATTCAACAAACCTCTCAGCAGTCCCCTCAGACTGTCCCCTCGCGTAATCGTGCTCTCCGTGATGACCATTCTGAAGATTCACTGGAACACGCGTCCCCCATCCGTCTTCACGACGCAATAGAAACAATCCCGAAATTCGACGGACATAATATGCCCGTACATCATTTTTCTAAAATCTACGAAAGAGCATTTGAGCTCATCCCACGTTATCATGAATACCACCTCGTTCAACTTATCATTAATAAACTGCAAGGCCATGCATACTCCGCAATCGAGGGAACATTACCGATAAGTGTCCTCGATTTGACGAGGAGGTTAAAGAGAATTTTTGGACCCAATAAATCTGTCGACCAATACCGCGGTGAATTGGCCAATGTGTTCGCGAAAAATAACGAAAGTATTTTCGACTACGTCGCGCGCGTGCAAGAACTACGTACCGCTATTATAGATGGAGAAACCGACAGTCTCGGGTATATCGAATCCAGCAAAAAGAAAGAGATAGAGGACACGGTCATGAACAGTTTCGTGAACGGATTGCCATCTGAATTACTCAGAGTCAAAATAGAAAACTGCAACACCTTGGAAGAATCAATAGAGACTGCAATCCAACTGTCAAAAACGATAGAAGCCGAGAGAGCACGTAGGCGTCCTCTCGTGGTGAATCCACCTGCCCGTGCTGATCCTCAATATACTGTCCTACGTCCCCCTCGCCCCGCAACATCCCCGGAAGGGCCTCGTCCCTTTATTAAGCCTTTAATCCCCGGTCAGCCAGGACCAAACTTCCCAGCCACTAAAGTATGCTACTATTGTAAAGCCCCAGGACATTTCAAGAATCAATGTCGTAAGTATGCAATGCACACTGGTGCAGGATATACCCCGCATTATGGAAATAATCAATAGCCGGGAAACTCCGCGCGCGTTCCGATGAACGACGTCCCGCGGAACGTGCAGATAGAGAGACGTCCAGAGACACAGGAAGCCGCGAGACCAATCCCGCTTCCAGCTACAACCTCAGCAACGTAGAGACTTCTGAGGCAGATAACGAATTACCATCTGTAATGATAAAGTCTAACGACCTGAAAACCCAATGTATTTTTATGATCGACTCTGGATCAAAGTTTAACCTAATAAAAGAACGTTTTATTAAAGAACCTGCAACGATTAACCGCAAATACATGACTGAACTAAAAGGCATCGCGCCTGGTGCCGTGTTCACCAAAGGTGATATTGAAATTGACTTTCTAGGACAAAAGGTCCTGTTTCATGTGGTATCAGACTCAATTGCGTTCTCGCACGACGGAATTATAGGAACGCCTTTCTTTATAAATTACGGAGCTATTATTAATTACAAGAAGAAATGTTTGATGTATGACGACACCACTGTACCTTTCATGAAGATTGAACGAGTCTATTTGACGGAACGATCCGTCACACCTTTTCACGTTAACATTTTGAACACCGAGGTACGAGAAGGATACCTTCCACGATGCAATACGCGTGAGAAAGTTTACTTAGGAGAAGCCATCGTCACAAACAGGAATGGCAGAGCTTGTCTACCCATCTTTAATACTTCAGAGGAAAAAATGA
>NW_011964636.1:0-4715 GCF_000949405.1 Vollenhovia emeryi
ATGTTAGTAATGATCAACGTGCATCGATAAACCATTGATAGCTAGTAAGTAAGGACGACCGCATGAGGCGCACGCGTCTCCTAAGAGACAATGAGTATAGTTTTTAGTTAGTGTGTCATGGCCTCTCGTCCTGTACAAAACGGCCCATGCGTCAGTGTAACGTGTTATAATAAAGAAGCTATTCTAATTGCACTGAGCGTACTGTTACTTCCTGTACCGCTCGGACTGCAAATCCTGACAGGTTATGGGCCCAGGGACACTTCCACTGCGCTGACGATCTCGAGAAGAAGCAAAGTTGCATCTCGTGAAATCCTGGACGAGCAAAGATGGCCATGTCAAATAGCACATATAACATCGAGAAATTGAGTGACTCGAACTATGAATCTTGGAAGATTCAGATGCGTAGTGTACTTATCGTCAATGACCTGTGGGGCTACGCGAATGGAGATCTGGGACCGACACCGGAAACCGAGAACGAATGGAAGATCAAGGATGGAAAAACGTTGGCTCTCATCTTATTGAGCACGTCGAAGAATCAGGTAAACCACTTGAAGAAGGTCACTACTGCCGCAGACGCCTGGTCAGAATTAGAAAGGATCCACGAATCCAAAGGACCTGTACGTAAAGCCGTCCTGTATAAGCAATTATACCGTATGCGAAAAGAATCCAGCCAGTCAATGATGCAATACGTGCATTCATTCGTTCGCAAAGCCGAGCAGCTCGAAGAAGCAGGTATAAAGATTCCTAACGAGCTACTGTCGATAATGCTGCTGAGCTCCTTACCGACAGAATACGAAAACTTCTGCGTGGCGATCGAGTCACGTGATGACGTACCGGACGTAGAGTCACTGAAACTAAAGTTGATAGAGCAAGAGGCGCGTCTCAACGAACAAAACCTAAAACTTGACGCAAACGAACACGACGCACTATTGGTTAAAGGAAAAGGGAACCAAGCTAAAGATAAAACAGCCATCAAGGATAATCAGCCGAGGTCGAGTAAGTTCAACGGAAACTGCTTCAAATGCGGAAAAGGCGGACACAGAGCGGTAGATTGCAGAACCAGAAGAAAATACAGTACCGGAAATCTCGTAGAAGATGCAATGCCCGCGATCGTATTAAACGTCGAACCGAAGTCAACAATTCAGTGGTGTCTGGACAGCGGTGCTACTAAGCACATGTGCAACGATCGTAACAAATTTGCTAGTTTCTCAAAAGACAAAGCATGTAAGGTATATACAGCTGCGGAACACTACGTCAAATCTGAAGGCGCCGGTGACATCAAAATGAGCGTCGAACTGCCAGGTAATGCGTTAAATAATATAAGACTACAGGATGCAATGTTAGTGCCTGAATTCAGGAACAACTTATTATCAGTACCAAAAATGACGGATCATGATTACACCGTAATTTTTCGTAAGCATGATGCAACAGTCAAACGTCGAGATGGTACCGTAGTCCTAACGGCAAAACGGCAGGGTCAACTCTACCTAGTGGATGGAGTGCAACGCGAGAGCGGCCTAAATACGGAGGAACGTACGCCTGGTAACCTAACCCTAAAGCGATGGCACGAAAGGTATGGACACCTGAATCTCAACGATTTAAGAAGACTGAAACTCAACGATATGGTAACCGGAGTTAATTTCAAACCGAGCGAAACCCAGCTTGATTGCGAAATATGTCATATGGGTAAGATACATCAACTACCATTTAAAAGCGTATCAACTAGAGCGAAGAATAAATTAGGAATAGTGCATTCGGATATTTGTGGCCCGATGAGCGTCGCATCTATTGGTGGAGCAAGGTACTTCGTTACTTTTATAGACGATTGCACAAGATACACTGAAGTAATAATGCTCAAGAATCGCTCCGATGTCTTATCTGCCTTTAGAAACTATAAGCTGCGTGTCGAAAAGGAATGTGATCACAGCATCAAGATACTACGTACCGACAACGCGAAGGAGTACACCTCCAGGGAATTTAAAGCATTATTGGAATCAAGAGGAATCAAACATCAATTAACCGTCGCTTACACTCCTCAACAAAATGGAGTGGCGGAACGAGCTAACCGAACTCTGGTTGAAATGGCTCGTTGTATGCTGCTGCAATCTCGTTTACCTATGAGTTTGTGGGCAGAGGCTATAAATACAGCAAGTTTTATAAGAAATAGGTGCCCAACGAAAGCACTGGAAGATAAAACACCATTAGACATGTGGAATGGTCGTAAACCATACGTAGGATTCATGCGAACCTTCGGGAGTAAAGTAATTTCTCTGATCAAAAGCACGAGGAAGAAATTCGAAGCCAAAGGAAAAAGCTTAATAATGGTAGGATACTCCAGCGAATCAAAGGCGTACCGGTTGTGGCAACCTGGAACTAGAACAATCATCAAGAGCCGCGACGTACGTTTCTTGGAGGATGAAAATGGGTCAAACAAACGACCTTTGGAAATTTTCGAGGCTCCGATGAAGCTAAGTTACGATAACGACAACGAGGAACATAATGACTCAGAAGAAGAGAAGAAAGAAGTGCAGCAAGAAGAAGAAGAGATCGACGAAACAGAAGAAATTACAGATGAAAACGACGATGATATATTTTATACACCGGGAGAGAGCAGTTCTACAAATCAAGACACCGTAAGAAGAGGTCCGGGACGACCGAAGAAAATAAAAACTGGTAAACCTGGAAGACCTAGACGCCTGTTTCACGAAGCAGCGAACTACGTAAATGAAGACTACGATGATCCAGTAAGCATAAATGATATGCTAAGCCGTCATAACAAGACTTTATGACTAGAAGCAATGAATTCGGAGTTCAAGTCGTTAATGGAGAATAACACATGGGACCTAGTTAAAAGGCCGAAGAACAAGAAGATACTGTCCAATAAATGGGTCTTCAAGTTGAAGAAAAATCAAGATGGTACTGTGGACAAATACAAGGCGAGATTAGTCGCGCGAGGCTATGAACAAAAAGAAGGGTTAGACTACTCAGAAATATTCGCACCTGTCGCAAGGTACGAAACAATAAGGACACTGCTAGCAGCTTCAGTTGAAATGGAAATGCATGTACACCAGATGGACGTCATCACGGCATACATCCAGGGCGACCTCGAGGAAGAAGTCTACATGGATCAGCCAGAATTGTTCAAGGTAACGGACGAAGAGGACAAGGTGTGCAGACTGAGGAAACCGCTGTATGGTCTAAAGCAAGCCGGTAGAGCCTGGTATAAGAAGCTGGATGCGTTCATGTCTAGCGTAGGTATGAGTAGTACAGGCATCAATCCGTGTGTATATACGAAACGCAGTAAAAATAGTAGCGTAATAATTATTGTATACGTGGACGATTTATTAATAGCATCGCAAAGTATAGAGGCATTAAACGAAATGAAGCAAATGTTGAAAAATAAGTTTAAAATGAAAGATTTAGGTCCAATAAGTAATATTTTAGGTATTAACGTAGAGAGGGACCATCCAACCGGTAATATAAAATTAACGCAACGAAAATACACATGTGATTTACTTCAGAAATTCGGAATGTCAGATTCTAAAAGCGTAACAACCCCACTAGAATCAAACGTCAAACTTACCAAAGATGCAAAACCAGGCACTAAAGAAGAAAGAGAGGAAATGAAAAACATTCCTTATCGCGAACTCGTAGGTGGATTAATATATTTGGCTAACGCGACTCGACCCGATCTAGCATTCGCAAGCAGTGCATTAAGTCGTTTTTGCGCGGAACCGGGTATAACGCATTGGAAATTAGCAAAAAGAGTTTTGCGGTATTTGCAAGGTACACTAGATTACGGTATAACTTACTCCAAGAAAAATGAAAAATTGCGAGCGTATGTCGATTCGGATTGGGCAGGCGATGTAGACGATAGGAAATCGTGTTCAGGTAGCGTATTTATACTGGCCGAAGGTCCCATCAGTTGGGAAGCGAAGAAACAAAAATCCGTCGCACTATCTACAATGGAGGCGGAGTACATGGCCCTATCCGAAGCATGTAAAGAGGCTATCTACCTGAGGCGATCGTTAGAACATATGGGTCTCGCGAACCTAACCGAAGGCGCAACAACAATATTTTGTGACAGTCAAAGTGCAATACAGTTGAGTAGGAATTGTGTACATCATGGTAGAAGCAAACATGTCGATATTCGGTATCATTTCTCTAGGGAGGCTAGTGAAAATGGGGAGATTAAAGTCGAATATGTAAGGACCGATCAAATGATGGCAGACATAATGACAAAAGCATTACCGAGTAACAAACACGCTAAATGCATACATATGTTAAATTTAAGTACATGAGCATTTTTTTTGTATATCTATCTGTAATAACTGACTTGCGTTTTTAGTTATCTCTCCATTATTCACCCCTACCTTTTCTATTTTTTTTGGTCTTTGTTCTCGAGCACCTTGATAGAGAGGGTGTTAGTAATGATCAACGTGCATCGATAAACCATTGATAGCTAGTAAGTAAGGACGACCGCATGAGGCGCACGCGTCTCCTAAGAGACAATGAGTATAGTTTTTATTGGCTTTCAGGCTTTCGCGGCTGTTGTCTTCTTTAGTCTTCATGGCTTCCGGATGGTTGCCGCGTCCGTTTGCAGTGTGGTGCCGACGTTTCGCAGGCGTTGCAGTCTGCATCATCAGGGCTGGGAGACTCTGATACTGAGCTCCCTCGCGTTGCGCTCGTCCTTTTATACTCCTTCTTGGGGGGAA
>NW_011964637.1:0-4720 GCF_000949405.1 Vollenhovia emeryi
ACGGCGTTGCCACCTCCGTGTTGTCATGGTGATCGCGACCCCGGTATGCGCGGAATGCGAGGAATGCGGCCACTTCCGGCCGCACCTTCCACGTCACACCGGAATGCGAGGAATGCGGCCACTTCCGGCCGCACCCTCCCGGCAGGGCCGGCTCTAGGCGCGTGCAACCGGTGCACCGCACGCGGCCCCGCGGTTTGACCGGCCCCGCGCAGCCGCGGTTTGATCGGCTCCGTGGTTTGATCGGTCCTGCTTTCTTGCGCTAACCAAGTGACCGAATTCGCTACAAGATTACATTAATTACATCTTTATGCAATTAGATCAGCTAATCGAAACATCTGACGAGCTTTCGTACGGCGCATGAGTAATCTTGCAATGCGATTATCCAATGAGCGTACAGCTTTTCCATAAAATCTGTACGGTCATTGGATTATCACAGGTCGCGCATCGCGTTTTCTGCGGGGTCTACAATGAGAGTCGCAGAGTCGCAGTCGTAAGAATAATCGACTGTAATTGGTCAATTCAGTCAGACACATAAGAATTAACCAATCATAGTCGACTATTCTTACGACTACGACTCTACGACTTTTATTGTAGACCCCGCATTAGGCCGCGGTACAAATCCTACACCAGTTCGAAATAATTTGCATGGGAAACAGAAAAAAATACGGTTTTTCTGTTTTGAATATATTAACCATGGTCGCATGCGAATGAGAGAGAATAAAATAGCACGAAACAGAGTTTGTACTTTTCTATGTGCATCTCTACCCCCACTATTCAAATAAAGGCAAAAGCTCGGTCTAGATATATTATGTCTATGGTCATAACACTGTAAGCATCGTTCTATCTTCGTTTGACATTTGATGTGTAACGAAGACAGATTAATGCTTACAGCGCTGCGAGTGTGAATCGAAGCTCGGCCTTATTACTAGCAGAGAGAAGCCTAGAGTTAGGTTAGGTTAGGTGGCTTCTCTCTGTTACTAGTCTTATTACTAGGTTTAAAAATCTAGCGGGCTCGTGTGTGCAAAGAAAAGTAAAATTTTAACACTCCTTCTTCATTAAATTATGACTAGTAGAGATAGAGATTTTGGTAGAAAATATGTTGGTGGTGCAGAAAAAGAGAGAAAACGGAAAGCCAAAGAAGAATTCATGAAAACCCAAGAAGGTGCCATGCACAAATTTCTAAAGATAGAATCTCATTCTGATTTAGAAAATAAACGTACCAAAGAAATGCCTGGGATAAGTTCACAAAATTTATCTGAAATATTTGATAATAAAAATCAGGATTTTGGAGGTTGTTTGGAGGTTAGTTTGGAACATCTAAATACAAAACATATAAATACATTTTAAAAACTACAGTTGTTTGCATTACATATACAAACAATGATAGGCTAATTTGTTTATTTATTATTTATGTATACTTTCATATATACATATATATAATACAATATAAATTTTTTATTTTAGAACACAATAAACATTGAAGAAACACATACTGACAATTATAAACAACTTGACATAAATACAGAAATTGTAAGTACATTTAAACAATTACATTTATTTGCATTAGATATATGAACAATGATAATTTAATTAATTATTTACTTATATACTTTTTCACATACATAGATATGAGTACATATAGTCAGATAGATATAATATAATGTGATATAAATTTTTGTTTTTAGAACACAATAAATATCGAGGAACAAAATATAATAAGTACTGATGAATATAAAGAACTGGAAGACATAGGTACCTGGCCATTATGTCTAACCCAATCTCAGAGAACATTTTTAATAGAAAAAGGCTTGGAAAGACATTGCCTAGATGACTATCCAAAAGATGAGAAAAACAGATTCTTTTCTGAGATATATTACAACAGAAAAATGAGTAATGGAGAGCTAATTGATAGGCCTTGGTTAATATATTCAAAACAGAAAAACCGTATTTTCTGTTTCGCATGCAAATTATTTCGAACCGGTGTAGGTCAACTCGAGACTGATGGGTTTAATAATTGGCAGCACACATCAGAAAGATTAAAGCAACATGAAGTGTCTAAAATACATTTTAAGTCGATGGATATGTGGAATGATGCACGCAAAAGGCTTACGAAAAATAATAATATTATTGACATATCTGAAAAACTTTTTATTCAAGAAAAACAAAAATGGAGAAATATCTTAGAAAGAATAATATCTATTATCCAATTTTTATCTGAACATAATATGGCATTAAGAGGTTCGTCCGACAGACTTTTTACAAAAAATAATGGAAATTTTTTGGGGCTTATTGAGCTTATATCTCGGTACGATTCTGTTCTGATGGAACATGTTAATGATATAAAAAACAAAAAAAATATTGTTCATTATCTCAGCAAAAATATACAAAATGAATTAATATCATTGATGGGGAATGAAATTAGAAAGACAGTAACTGATCGTGTGAGGACTGCCAAATATTTTTCAATTCTCCTTGATTGCACACCTGATACTTCCCATGAAGAGCAACTATCCTGCATAATACGCTACGTTTATATACATAAAGACGAAGTACAAATTTGTGAAAGTTTTACAGACTTCCTGGTTGTTAAAGATAGTAGCGGATTAGGACTAACACAAACCTTAAAAAAACATCTAATGGATCTTGGACTTGATTTAAAAAATTGTAGAGGACAAGGATATGATAACGGAGCAAATATGAAAGGGCACAAATCTGGTGTTCAGGCACAACTATTACGAGAAAACCAAAGAGCATTTTTCACTCCATGTGGTTGTCATAATTTAAATCTCATACTTTCAGATATTGCTAGTGTTTCTCCTAAGGCTATTACATTTTTTGGAGTTATTCAACGTATATATACTTTTTTGTCAGCTTCTAACCATAGATACGATATTGCAAAGAAATATTTAAAACTTACACCGAAAGCATTATCAGAAACTAGATGGGAATGTCGGATAGAAAGTGTAAAAGCTATACGGTTTCAAATTAAAGAACTTATAAAGACATTCGAAGAAATTTTAAGCGAGCCTAAAGATGCAAAAGTTGCTAGTGAAGCACAATCCCTGTTGAAAGAAATTAAATCTTATCAGTTTGTATTATCAACCGTTATATGGTACGAATTGCTTGTAGAAGTAAATAGAGTGAGTAAAGTACTGCAACAAAAAAATATGCAAATGGATGTCGCGATATCTCTTCTAGAGAATCTACTCAACAGATTCTCAATCTTTAGAACTACTGGTTACGATGAAAGTGTGCGAATTGCGAAAGATATTGCAGAAAATAATGACATAATATCTTATTTTCCTAAAAAAAGAGTTGTTGTTACAACACGTCAGTTTGATTATGAATGTGCAGATGAAGCAATAACACAGGAAGAAGAAAAATTTCGCATCAAATATTTCCTTTTAATCATTGACCAGGCCATACAATCGTTTAATGAACGATTCAAACTATATCAGAATTTTAAAGACAATTTTGGATTTTTATATAGTTTTCGTGATCTCAAAATATTATCTGAGACAGAATTGAGAAAAAACTGTAACGACCTTTATCTTATATTACAAGATGGAGATAATTCTGATATAAATGGAGTAGAGTTATTTGAGGAATTAAGATCATTTATTCATATAATTCCTGACAACGATCAAAATTGTTTGTTCGATATATTAAAATATTTGATTAAAACTCAACTTAGTCTAGTTTATCCAAATATATATATAACACTTCGAATATTGTTAACTCTACCTGTGACGATTGCTTCTTCAGAAAGGAGTTTTTCAAAATTAAAACTGATTAAAAACTATCTTCGATCTTCTATATCTCAAGAAAGATTATCAGGCTTAGCAATGATATCAATAGAAAATGAGATATCTCATGAAACTGATTTTAATACTATAATTAATGCCTTCGCCGCGGCAAAAGCAAGAAAAATGCATTTTATTTAATTTTTGAAATGACTATATTTACTTTTAAAAGAGCCAAAGAAAAGTTTTGTTATTTTTTATATATAATATATTTTATATATAATAGTTTATATTTTCATTTAAAAGATAATGTATGCTTTTATGTGTTTCTAATAAGAAATTAATATACATATATGAAACAAAATTCAACGAGACATAAATTTTAATTCTCACATTTTTGTTTGCACCCGGCCCCGCTTAGCTTAGAACCGGCGCTGCCTCCCGGCCACCCCCGTCACATCCATAATGCAAAAACCTGATGTAAAAGCATATTTATTATTTTTAAAATATATTTTAAATTATTTCAATTCTTTCAACGCGTTTTTCCAAGCGGTAGACACAAGCAGCTATTGCAACCGAAGTCACTTCAGTTCCTAGTCATAATTTGTAAACATTTTTTAAAGCCAGAACTGTTACATAATGTAAATAATGTCGATTTCTCAAATAAAGAAAATAAAAAATCGTTAAACAAGGTAATTTTAGGAACTGAATGTGAAAAGGGTCTTACCGATTTGACAGAACAACACGCAGACGTAGTTGCAAATGTTCGAGAGAATTGTTTGCAATTCTACGTAACTGCTGCCCAGGAAATTCGCAAAAGATTACCAATATCTGATAAATTTTTATCACAATTAAAAGTGTTTCAACCACACAGATATAGCTCTACGCGATAATAACAGAGAAATCTCATTTCATGATGTTTCTTTTGTCGCTCAAACCATTAGTGGGTTTGACGAAAACGGTTTAAAAAAGGAATA
>NW_011964638.1:0-4720 GCF_000949405.1 Vollenhovia emeryi
AGTAGTGCACAAGAACGGGGTGCTGCCCGATGTGCGACAGCTACTGATCCCCTACCGGTCGTCTATCCGTCCGCAGTAGCGTGCACAGAAACGGGGTGCTGCCCGGTGTACATGTGCTACTGATAAAACACGCATCACGAGGCAGCTTCTCGGGCGTGTCCCCGACCTGATCCTATCCTTTTCCCTGACCCCCGACCGGTGTAAAATTCAGGGGGGAATATTTGGGTGGGAGTTGAGTATTAATTACCGATAGCTGTAAGTCCCGTAGAAATAATCCGGCTATTTCTTCCTTACAGACCAGAGGAGTCCATTTAGACATCCTTCCTGCTTCCGGTGTAAACCTTCCTGTGTTATCTATCGTTAATTACACTTATTACTTTCCGTACTCCGATTAAATCCTGTATTATACTTATTACTTTCCGTACTCCGATTAAATCCTGTATTATACTTATTACTTTCCGTACTCCGATTAAATCCTGTATTATACTTATTACTTTCCGTACTCCGATTAAATCCTGTATTATACTTATTACTTTCCGTACTCCGATTAAATTCTGTATTCTCCGCGTCTTATTGTCAAAACCAGATCATTGCGTATTAATTTCTGTGTTCCGATATCATTGCGTATTTTCTATGTTACAATCCGTCTAATCCTTTCCTTTTCCTGTATTTTCTTTATAGGGCGGACTCTTGTACCTACTAATCCTTATCTTTTCTTTGTATTTACATACAGGGCGTACTCTTGTAATTACCTCGATCCTATATATTTATTCGTTGAATAAACCTTTCCTATTATTATTACCGCAAAACCTGAAAGACTTATTTCCGATCCCTTCCAAGCGATTGACTCTATCTACGAATTAAGATCTACCTCCTCTACTAAGCAAATCAAAATCTACCTTGCCTCCTTTCCTCCCGACGGCCCTGGAGCTGAGCATATTCGGCGACAGGAGGAACGGAGGATTCATCTATTCTAACCGACACACAGCACGTCAAAATACCGACCGCGAGAACGCTAGCTCCTCCGACCGTCAATCGGAACCGCGTGTCCGATTGAAAATAATTCCTGCCGGAATCCTGTCCGGAACCGGGAGGAGCTAGACCGAGATAAAAACGTCCGTTACAAAATTAAACAAAAGGTAAATATTTTCCCTTACATAGCACCCGCCAATCAACTTCCGTTTGACCTTGATGTTGACCTTGACCCCCAAGGAGGTCAAGGTCATTGCCCATTCCCGTCGCTCATTGTTTGTTAGAAAGTTATGAAGAAAATAAGTTTGGTTTATGTGTAAGTTGCAAGTGCGTTTAGCCCGCCCCACCCCCGCCCCACCCCCTTCCCCTCTCCCACCCCACCACGCAACCCATGTTGTGTCGCTACAATTCGTCGGTATGACAGAAGGTGGCAAGTTGCATAGACATAAAAGATAGTCCCAGTATGTGTTCCCAACGTGTCACTATCTTCTATCTTCTATGTCTATGGTAAGTGCGGGGAAGAAGGTGAGGAGAGAGAGCAGGTGGGGTGGGGGAGGGGGAGGGCGATGAAGGGATGGGCGGGGGCGGGGCGGGAGGGGGTTGGGCGCGCGCAGTGCGCCGTGCTAAACGCACTTGCAACTTACACATAAACCAAACTTTTTTTCCGTATAACGGTGGGAGTACAAATACATAAAAACCTAAACAAGTATGTCAAAATATATTTATGATGCAATGTCAAGTACATTTTCGTTTAATGGATATATCTGAGACATAATATCAAAGAATGTATCTAAACGAACAGGAAAGTCATACATCCTTTTAAATAAGAATTCTGCTAAATAATGTTCGTAATGCTTTTCAGATATCCCATACTATTCTCCGACGGAGAACATTATGATTAAATAAATAATCAAGCAATTGATCTTGATCGTACGTCTGGTGTAGGAACGCGTGGAGCAACATCTTATTCACCTCACAGTATACGATATACTGAGTACGGTTTCTGATATTATAAGGACATTATTATGTATGTATACAAACTGCTTCTTCTACAAATTGAACTATTCGCGCGAGGCAAATTCCATCTCCGATCCTCATTTGTATACAAAGCAATCCTATTTTCATCATCATACAATTGCGCGTGGATTATTCCAAATTTCCAAAACTTTTTCTTCATAACTTTTTAACAAACAATGAGCGACGGTTTATAATAAAATGCTTTCCGAGTCCGGCCTACCGTCTCCTGCATCCTCATTCGCTCAAACGTGTAAATTAATTATTCGATAACTTATTGTTACTTTTGTACCGCGGCACATGACATTTCTCCTTAGTTTAACCCAATCTACCACTATTTTTAAGTTGGCTACTTTTGCATCAGACACCCTGTATATATTTAACCCGGGTTAACTGTTCTGTAGAGCAGATAATTTTCCATCATTTGTAAGTCCATACGCACACAAGAATATTGTGCTTTACAGAAATACGCAAACCCGATACAAACTTATTTTCTTCATAACTTTTTAACAAACAATGAGCGACGGGAATGGGCAATGACCTCCTTGGGGGTCAAGGTCAACATCAAGGTCAAACGGAAGTTGATTGGCGGGTGCTATGTAAGGGTAAATATTTACCCACATTTTTATTCGTAATATAAAAAACATGACGTCATTAGGCTGATATAATTATTGTATGACAAAAGTAATATCAGCCTTAAGACATGAAAAAAGTAATATTATACCTACTTAGTACCAAAACAGATAATATTATATACATTATATCAAATGTATATGTACATTTACACTATTTACGAAATGGCAGTTTCCAGGACCTATCCTACTACATGGCATTCATCAAAGTTTTTGATAATATAACGCGCCCGTTTTCTGTTTGGAATTATTGTGCGTAATAAAACATTCGTGTGCTACTGAGAAACCATACTATACGCACAATTATTCGAAACGGTGACGTTATATTATGAAAAACTTTGACAAATACCATGCTATAGTCGGACAAGTTCTGAAAACTGCCTTTCACATACAGTATAAGTATACATGTACATTTGACATTTATCGATTTATTCAGAGTTGTTCAAATCTATTTATGACAGAAATGGTTTATGTAATAAGTTTAAAGTAAGATTTATATATACATATATATATATACATGGTGTCTGATAAAAAGTCGCCTATTTGAAAATAGTGGTAGATTAGATTAAACTAAAAAGAAAAGTCATATGTCGCGTTGCAAAATTCGCAATATTTATCGGGTAATTAATTTACACGCCTGAGCAAATTAGCACGCAGAATACGGTAGGCCGGACTTATGTGTCGGCTCGCCACCGCGTTCACTGTTTTTTCCCAAGTCCTACCGTATTCTACGTACTCATCCGCTCAGACGTATAACTTAATTACTCGATAACTATTGCGAATTTTGCTACGCAGCGCATGATTTTTCTTCTTCGTTTAACCCAATCTACCACTATTTTCCTATTGACGACTTTTTTATCAGACACCCTGTATATATATATAAATCTTATTTATACATTATTGCATAAACCATTTCCGTCTTAATTTGATTTGTACAATTCTTAATAAACCGATAAATATCAAATGTATATGTATACTTATACTGTATATGAAATGGCAGTTTTCAGGACTTGTCCGACTATAGTATGGTATTCGTCAAAGATTTTCATAATACAACGCCACTGTTTCGAATAATTGTGCGTATATGGTATGGTTCTCGCGGTAGCACGAATGTTTTATTACGCACAATAATTCCGATCAGAAAACGGCCGTGTTATATTATCAAAAACTTTGACGAATGCCACGTAGTGGGATAGGTCCTGGAAACTGCTCTTTCGTAGTGTAAATGTACATATACATTTGATATAACGTATAAAATAATATCTGTTTGGTACTAAGTACTCGTATGTATAATATTACTTTTTTCATGTCTTCGTCCTAAGGCTGATATTACATTTATCGTACGCTTTTTGGTACTAAGTACTCGTATGTATAATATTACTTTTTTCATGTCTTTGTCCTAAGGCTGATATTACATTTATCGTACGCTAATTACAAATGTATAAATGTGTATAAATAATATGCTTATGTTTATAGCTCGTCGCTAGTAGTCCCTGTTTTTAAATATAAACAAAATTTTACTGGAAATCAGTAACATGTCCTGAAAAATGTCAGTATATAATACAAACGGCATATGAATATATTATATATTAAAAGGTAGATTTCAGGACAGCTCTATTTTATGTCCAATGGTAGTTCTCGGGACGTCCTGCAAACTGCCGTTGGACATAGAAATATTTTTGGGACAGTCCAGAAAACCAACAAAAGTCCTGAAAACTGCTATTATGTTCCACAAAATGTCCCGAAAGCTGCCTCTGGACATGCATATGAATACATATATGTATAGAATAATATAAAATTACATATCAAATATGTCCATACATATTTTTATATTATATATTTATATACGAGGGTGAGTAAAAAATTATCCGCACTTTTTGTTCTACAATTTATTTACACAAAAATAGGGGTTCAATATATACGTCATTTTTCAACATAGTCTCCTCCCTTGGCAATGTACTTGGTCCAGCGGTCCACAAGCGTATTGCTTCCAAAGAAGAAAGTGTATTTCTTAGTAGGGGTATATAGGGCTTTCTAACCCAGGAGCTCCGAGGGGGGAGCGGGGCGCGGGGAGTACTCCATGGCGAGGGACAGCGGGGAGG
>NW_011964639.1:0-4722 GCF_000949405.1 Vollenhovia emeryi
AGCAGTCCGTGTCAAGAATAGCGGCACGCGACTAACTCGCATTATATATCCAAATATGTATTATTGATATTTATTAGTTTTATGTGTGCAATTATACATATTGGATATATAATACGGCTTAGTCTCGTGCAGCTATTCGACGAGACGCCGCCTCGTCAAAAGGGAAGGCTGCTCGTTTCTCGCTTCCTCGACGGAACCGCGATGATTAATTACCCGGTAGCCAATAAATAGTGAAATAAAATAAAGAAAAAACGTTAAAGTATTTTATATTTAAAAATATGTAATATTATCAAGTCTGAAAGAGCTATCAAATTTCCTCAAAACATTGTATCTCTTGACTTTACTAATAAGTACTTGCTTGCAGAGGTCGGTGACCTCATTTACTTAATAGCACATTTGAATCCTCGTGACTTTTATTATGTTCATCTCGTTTTTTGTTAAAATCTATTTTTTCTATATAATAATATACTTAATAGCATATTGTATCCTTTATTATGTAACATTTATTATGTTCATCTCGTTTTTGTTAAGATCTATTTTTTCCATGTAATAATATTAATCTTCAAAGTGCTTCTGCGAGCAATCGGCCATAATCCCTATCCCAGTAAACACCGAGTAACAGTTACATAATATCAATATTATAGTTTCCTACTCAACAAGATAAATGTAATATAACACCCATATGTTATGTTACATTTACATTGTTAACATATGGGTGTTATATTACATTTATCTTGTTGAGTAGAAAATTATAATATTGACCCTGACCGAGGTGATATTTTTTCGCAATAAATTTAGAATAGAATATTTAGACACTACCATCCTGTCACTGCTCTGAGTCCTTTAAATTCTTTGAAATTTGTGTTTAACACATACGAGCCTTACTAATTTATTTAATTATAATATTGATATTATTGATATTAACTATTACTTGGTGTTCACTGGGATAGGGATTACGGCCGATCGCTCGCAGAAGCACTTTGAAGATTAATATTATTATATAGAAAAAATAGATTGTAACAAAAAACGAGATGAACATAATAAATGTCACGAGGATTCAAATGTGCTATTAAGTAAATGAGGTCACCGACCTCTGCAAGCAAATACTTATTAGTAAAGTCAAAAGATACAATGTTTTGAGGGAATTTGATAGCTCTTTCAGACTTGATAATATTACATATTTTTATATATAAAATACTTTAACGTTTTTTCTTTATTTTATTTCACTATTTATTGGCTACCGGGTAATTAATCATCGCGGTTCCGTCGAGGAAGCGAGAAACGAGCAGCCTTTCCTTTCGACGAGGCGGCGTCTCGTCGAATAGCTGCACGCGACTAAGCCGTATTATACATCCAATATGTATAATTGCACACATAAAACTAATAAATATCAATAATACATATTAGGATATATAATGCGCGTTAGTCGCGTGCCGCTATTCTTGACACGGGCTGCGAAAAGCTCATGGAAAAGCTAGTGCGCCACCGTGTATGGCTCACCTACAGAGGAGAGTGTGTGCGTGGCCCCGATCAATGTGTGCGGGTTACACGCATAGGGACAGCATTAACCAGAGGCTACCCTCGTATAATGCCGCCTCTCTCGCTTATACGGCTCGCGACGAGGATGACAGATCGCAGCGACTCCCACCACGGATCCCCACTACGATCGCTATACCGGTCACCCCGCTAGTCCCCGTCGCCCCGACGCGGTCCAATCGCGAGCGGCTGCCCCTACTTTCCCTACCCTCACCTACAGGCGAGAGTGTGTGCGAGAGCCAACGTTGTGTGCGAGTCTCACGGACACGGACGGCATTTCCGCCGGTGCGTGTATAAGTCCCAGGAAAATTTTTAACTTACCCCACCCTTAATCCTACATCTTCCCCCGCTCACTCATATACAGGGTGTGTTCTAATACCCGTATCACCCGTAAATGATAGACCGGGGCAAACTGAATAGAAAAGTCCTATAGCATTTTGCAAAATTCGCAATAGTTATCGAGAAATTAATTTTAATGTCTGAGCGAATGAGAGCGTAGACGGCGGCAGGCCGGACTAGGCAGGCAACGGTGGGGCATCATCTAATAGCGAGAGGTGGAGCGACGCGCCGAAAAAAAGTTGTCACGCAGCGAGCGGCGAGCTTCAGTATACACTCCCCGCTCGCCCCTCACCGCTCGCACCTAGCCCTGCGTCGTTCGCCGCTCGACGCTCGGCTCTCGCCTCTTGCCCCTTACCCCTCGTCCTTTACATGTGGTCGAGCGTTATCATAAAGCAATATACATATTGCAGGTTGCTTAAAGCGTAATTGCTGGTGCATTTCCTCCATCTGAGAACAGTATTTTCCGGCATTAATGATTTTACCAGTACCGGGATTCTGTAACTTGCTATCGATGTTTTTCGGTATCAAAATTAACTAGCGACAGCAAAGACGTTAAAAGCACAGCTTTCATAGGTTGGTTAACGATACCGAAAACCATCGATAGCAAGTCACAGAATCGCCGTACAGGTTTCAAGAACGAATAATTAATAATGCCAGCTCAATAGACGTGGAGTTATTACTGCTTCATGATAACGTTCGACCATATGTTTCAAGAACAACAGTTTAAAAATCTAGAAATTATACGAGAGTTGCAGTATGAAACTCTTTTTATTTGCTCGTTTACAAGTTACTAATTATTTAATATTGCTATTTTAACATAGGGTCTTACGGGAACTGAGACAAATAATAAATCATTCAAAAACTATTAAAACCAATGCTAAAAGTTATATTTTTTGTATCATGTTTTTTAAACATGTGAAAGTTTTCTGCGAAGTTTTAAAACGATTTGCTTGCTCGTTTTGCAATTATTAAGAAAGCGCTATGATCATCAATTGACGCGATATCGACGACGGAACGTGACAACGCCGCATCCCGACTTAATCTTTCAAGCTAAAAAATTTTTACATTTTCATTAAACTCAAATTCTATTCACAATAAACAATACTTTAAAATATGATTTTATTAAAGGTAGGTAAGGAGAAACGGCCAATGCGAGCCCACAGCAGGTGTCCGTGCGAAATTGTCAATGTTGTTTTTTAAAAAACAATTTAATAAATAATCCAAACGTTTCGACCCGTCTTTGGATCATTCTCAGTGAAGCTGAGATAAAAGATAAGATACATAGTGTTAAACAACTTTACAAAATATTAATATAAATTTGCGAATAAATACAATTAATTTTGTCCTGATTGGATACATAACTTAACACCACTATTATCGAGAATTATCCTCTGACAATTTCAACGAAATTTGAACTGGTGATTGCCAAGTAAAGAGTTAGATTTGTTAATTCGATAATTCTAAAAGTAGAGAATGTATTTCGTTAAACTATTCGTTATGAATTCAAATGTAATAACTCATCGAAGTTGAGAGAAGACAGTCACGACGAGTGGTAAATAATAAATGACAATGGCAAGTGGTAGTGCGAAAATAGAAGTAAAACCGGTGTAGCAAATAAGGATTGCTAAAACAATAATTGAGTTGGTAATGCAACTATGTTAGTCAAGATTAAATCTTGTTGAAACTGTCAGAGGATAAATCTCGATAATAGTGGTGTTAAGTTATGTATCCAATCAGGTAAAAATTCATTGTATTTTTTCGCAAATTTATATTAATATTTTGTAAAGTTGTTTAACACTATGTATCATATCTTTTATCCCAGCTTCACTGAGGATGACCCAAAGACGGGTCGAAACGTTTGGATTGTTTATTAAATTGTTTTTTTTTTAAAAACATTGACAATTCGCACGGACACCTTTTTTTTGGCCCAGTGGAAATCCTCATGGACCGTCACCCCACCCTTCTGGGAAAGGGCGGGGTGGTGTGTGGGACTCGCCCCCCTGACCCCTGGACATTTAACTGTCCAAGGGCCAGCGTGCAATGGGAGCGCCTACCGCACTAAAACCACCTGGGGTGGACTTCTCTGCGCTTGATGGGGCCACCTGGGAACTACGATCGCATTGCTTCCAGGTGGTCCCGCGCCGCGCGCTTGTGCATCGCGCACCTCTCTGCCCTGACCTTCGGGCCTGGCCCTGAAAAGGGGCCGTCTCCTATGTCGCGGCGGGGGTGCCACTAGGCCTCCCGCCGCACTCCCTAGGTGTTTGTGGGGGCGGGTGAGTCGCGGATCTCCAGCCCGCGCCCACCCCCAGGAATCCCCTCCCATTACTTCTCCCTGGCTGTGCACCTTTTAGTCGCCTCTTACGACAGGCAGGTGATACCCCGGGCCTATTCGTTGGCGGGTCCCGGACGCCTTAAGGGGGAGGATCCATCCCCTTGTGCCTGATGGTTGGAATCTTACCAGGTACTGGTAGTTACTCTTTGTCAACCCGGGAAAGGCACGAGACAGCTAACTTTTGCGGTCTACCGCCCCCCTCGGGTTACCATGCTCTTAAATGTGCTGGGGGGCGACGCGCTCTTCTCCTCCTCCGCGCACCCCCGTTTCCACCTTGCGTGTTGGGGGGTCCGCCTCCCCCCTTCTCACACGCTCAGCCTCCTCCTTCTGCAGCATAACATGCTCGCAGAAGGAGGAGAAAGCCTCCCAAGCATCCTCCCGCTCCACGATGGCCTCAACCACCGCGGCGGTGGCACCGCCGGGAGCGAGAGGTCCGCTCCTATGCAGTCCGAGAGGCCACGGCGTTGGGCATCCCATGCCGAGCAGCTGTCCAGGGTGTGCTGTGCCGTGACTCG
>NW_011964640.1:0-4722 GCF_000949405.1 Vollenhovia emeryi
AATTTAGTGAAAGTTACAATGAACTTGCTCTAAGCTACGGTCCATCGGAAAATGCATCTTTCTCATCGTCTTTTTCAAGAAACTAGAGCAACACGAAGTCATCGAATCATCTCTACATCATCTCTACAAGGTAAGAGCGCGAGTGAGAAAGAGAGAGAATGTGTGTGTATGTGTGTGTACTAGCGCGTCGCGATCAGCTGATGGCAGCGTCGTCGCGGGCGCTCTTGCCGTAAGCGCCCGCGACGACGGTGAGCCGCGCCGCTCCTGCCTGCCTCTAGTATCTGGCCCGTCATTCGATATCTTTTCCTCTTTATAATTCAAAAACTAAGCTTCGGAGAAAATTTTGCAAGAGGAAAAATCATTTCAGAATTAAGTTTAGAATACGACATTTTAAGGACAAGTGGTTGTTCTGAATCACCCTGTATATCTCCAGTAATTGTGAGTGGATTATTCCCGCCTTCGCAACCAGCTATCGGCAAGGAAGTATTGTGGGCACTTCAGCCGGGCTGTAAATACATCGACTAGGCCCCACAATTGGTGACCCCGACGTGATGCGCATCCGCGCATTTCACGTTCGCATCGGCGGAAGAAAGATCAACGGCGAGGCTCAGGTCCTTTCCCCCGCTTTCTGGGATTGACCTGCAGCACGAAGAGGACCTCATCCACGCCCTATCGGCCCTGAGGATCCTCGGACTGCCCGAAATTGTGGCATCACCGACGCCTGGGCAAGTCCATTATTCGGGCCCTTCAGAAATTTCGGGCGAGTCTACTACCGCCCGAGGGAGGCCATTTTGGGCAGCGCAAGGCCGGCCGTTCTCCGCGCACGGACTCAAGTCGGCGGGATCCCGCCCAGAGGCATCTCCGACGACGCGGCCGAGCCAGGTTAAGGGCGCACCCAGGTCAGTGCACTACTTGTGCCGGCGTAGTCATCCCTGCGGACGCGCATTCCGCGCAGTCATATCGGCGGACTACTTCGTGCCGGCGTAGTCATCCCGGTGGGCGCGCATCCCGCTCAGTCACCCCGGCGGACTACTTGGTTCCGGCGTAGTTATCCCGGCGGACGCGCATCCCGCGCAGTCATCCCGGCGGACTATTTCGCCCGGGCGCAGTCATCCCGGCGGGCGCGCTTTCCGCGTAGCCATCCCGGCGGACATCTTCGCGCTTACGCAAGCATCCCTGCGGACGCGCGCTGCGCAGCCATTTCGACGCACGTGACCGGCCAACGGGTCCATACCGTTTACGCGGGACCCTACCGCAGAGCAAGGAGACCAGACTTACGGGACGCGTACGCACTCACCCTTGAGTACACGCATGCAGACGCAGGGCCCTGAGGTTCAACTAGGCAGCGCAGCCAGCGAGACCGCCGTCCGTCGGAACGCGGGTCAGCGCCCATAACCTCCGCCCGCCGACATCTCAGGTTCGAGCAGCATCACCTCCTGCAGGGGACGACGCCCCTTCGAGAACTTCGAGACCGTCGAGGCACATGCTGTGCCTTTCCTTGGTATTTCTCCTTTGCTTCTTTTCTTTTTTCGCATTTCTCCTCGGTTCGCGGTCCGCGTCACATAGCTTAATTATGCCCAACGAAGACGCGCGCGTAGAAGCGTACCGAGTGCCGAAAATCCCGCCCTTCTGGCGGCAGGCCCCGGAGGCATGGTTCGTTCAAATCGAAGCATCCTTTCGATCCGCGGGTATCACGGTAGATCGTACTAAGGCCGATTGCCTACTTACCGGAATCGACGCTGAGACGATCACGCATGTCCTAGACTTAGTAACGGCGGACCCACCGCCGGATAACCTGTATAAGCAGCTCAAAGACCGGATTCTCGCGACATTTGCGGTCTCACCGGAGGCCCGCTTACGGCAATTGCTAAAGGGTCAGGTTCTGGGGGACCGGAAGCCCTCACACTTATTGAGTCAGATGAATCAGCTCAACGGCGGGCAATGCAGCCCTGCCGTAATCAAATCTCTCTTCCTCGAGTTGTTACCCGACGCGCATAAGACCATTTTGGTCGCAATGAACGAGTCTGACCCCCAAAAATTAGCAGAAACCGCGGACAAACTTGCGGACATTAGTAGTCCTAGTACCGCAGTCGCCGTTATCGCACCAAATAAAGAATCCAAGGGTGCTCGTCCTAAAGCCCCTTTGAGCACTGACGAGCGGATCAGTAGGCTCACTAAGCAGATCCAGTCTTTGAGCACCGCGTTCGCCAAAATGCGACGCGAACGATCCACATCCCGTACGCGTAATAAGACTAAGCGTGGTGATGAAGCAGATGAGTCTGATAATAAGACAGGCTACTGTTTCATTCACCGTAAATACGGGAAGAAAGCCACGTCCTGCCGCAAGCCTTGCTCGTGGAAAGATGACGCGGCGGAAAACTAAACCGCTCTCCCCGCGAAGAGACGGTCGGGGATTCGGGGCAGAAACAAAGCCGTCTTCATGTTTTTGATCGGACTACCGGTCAACGGTTTTTGGTTGATACGGGCGCGGAGATATCTATACTCCCAGCGTCCCTGCGCGATAAAAATACGCCTTCCGGATTAAAACTTTTCGCAGCTAATAATACTGTAATCGATACGTTCGGCGAGCGTCTTCTTACTTTAGATCTAGGCTTGCGGCGTCCTATCGTGTGGAAATTTCGCGTAGCGAACGTGCCCTTTGCGATCCTCGGTGCAGACGTGTTGACGCATTATAAGCTTATTGTCAACCTGCACAAGCGTCGTCTGGTCGACAGCGTTACCTCGTTGTCGGCAACCGGACAGTTACTGGCTGTACCAGAAATTAAAATATCCTTGGTCAGTCACGATAATAAATTTGCGGACATACTTTCGGGATTCCCTGAGGTTACCGGGAGCGGTCAGGCGCTTTCCCCTGCCGCATGTGCTGTCGAACACCACATCGCGACTAACGGTTCTCCCGTCGCTGAGCGACCACGCCGGTTACCCCCCGATAAGTTAAAGGCAGCGAAGGCTGAAATTAAAAGGCTGACTGAGTTAGGCATTTGTAGGCCGTCCAGCAGTCCTTGGGCCAGTCCAATCCACCTCGTCCGTAAGGGTAACGGTGACTGGCGGCTTTGCGGCGACTATCGTCGTTTGAATGCCGTCACAATTCCGGATAAGTATCCGATACCGTACCTGCACGATTTTACCTCTAATCTTCAGGGTAGATCGATTTTCTCTTCCCTTGATCTCTTCAAGGCCTACCACCAGATTCCAATGGCAAAGGCCGATATACCGAAGACGGCTGTCATAACGCCGTTCGGTCTTTTCGAGTTCGTCTCCATGACATTCGGTCTAAGGAACGCCGCGCAGATTTTTCAGCGGTACATCCATCATGCCCTACGGGATCTTGACTTCGCTTTTGCTTACATAGATGATATTCTTATCGCGTCTTCTTCTCTGGAGGAGCATAGGAAGCATCTTAGCATCGTCTTTCAAAAACTCAAGGAAGCTGGGTTAGTTATCAACCCTTCCAAATGTGTCTTCGGGGTAGAAGAATTAACCTTCCTCAGGCATCGCGTAAATAAATTCGGTCTGAAACCCTCCCCGGAGAAAGTGGCTGCCATACGGGATCTCCCGAAGCCCAAGACCGTAGCGGAACTACGTCGTTTTTTAGGCGCGTTAAATTTTTATAGGCGCAGCCTTCGACACGCCGCTCGCGTACAAGCCCCCCTTCACACGTATTTAACCGACTCGCGTAAAAATGATAAACGCGAAATTAACTGGACTCTCGAGGCCGAAACCGCGTTCGACAAGGCCAAAGACGACCTTGCTAATGCCGCGTTATTAGCACACCCGTCCAATTCTGCCGACACTCGTGTCGTGTCAGATGCTTCGGACTTTTCTATGGGTGGGGCCCTTGAGCAGTATACCTCTGACGGGTGGAGACCATTAGCTTTTTCCTCTAGAAAGTTTACTCCGGCGCAGAGGAATTATAGCGCGTACGACCGCGAATTGACCGCGATTTATGAATCGATAAAGTTTTTCAGACATTTCCTTGAGGGTCGTAACTTTAAGGTCATGACGGACCATAAACCTTTGGTTTACGCTTTTCAGCAACGGTCGGATAAAGCCTCTCCTAGGCAACTACGTCAGCTCTCGTACATAGCGCAGTTCACCACCGCGTTTGAATATCTCGCTGGTTCCGAGAACGTGGTGGCTGACAATCTATCTCGTGTCGAGGCTCTTCGCCTCCCGGTCGAATTCGAATTAGTAGACCTCGCCGCTAGGCAAAAAGAGGATGAAGAATTAAAGCATTTGCTAGTTTCAGACTCGTCCTCACTTAAATTAAAAAAGTTCATTTGGGGTTCTTCCAATTCAGAGCTATACTGCGAATTGTCAGGGGAAGCAATCAGGCCCTACATTCCAGCATCTCTTAGAAGACAGGTTTTCGACTTGTTTCATGACCCCGCGCACCCGAGCGCTAAAGTAACAGCCCGCGTCATTCGACAGCGGTATATCTGGCCGAACCTACATCGCGACGTCGCGACTTGGGCGGGTAACTGCACTGACTGCCAACAGTGCAAAACCTCACGTCACGTCAAACTCGAGCCTGCACAATTTGCCGCTCCCGACGGGCGTTTCGACCACGTCCACATGGACATAGTTGGTCCTCTGCAGCCCAGTAATGGTTTCACATATTGCCTTACAATTATAGATAGGTTTTCCCGCTGGCCAGAAGCGATTCCATTGATAGATATTACGGCCAGGACAGTAGCCAGG
>NW_011964641.1:0-4724 GCF_000949405.1 Vollenhovia emeryi
TCCACCACGGGCACCTCTGGCCTCAATCCCCGGCCCAGCACCGTCGCCCGTCGTAAAGGAACCGGCGATCGCCCGGGCACCCACCGCTCGTCCGCGGGTGGTTTCGATCGTGCCACTCCAGCGGAGGATCAAAATTATTCTCCCGCGCGTCGACGTTCCGAAAAGGGGACGGAACATGCTCCTATTATAGGTCACACATACATCCTGTACATTCATTCTAAATAAGAGAAGCATACACCCACATTCACACACACTCATTCATACACCCACATTCACACACACTCATTCATACACCCACACACACACACACACACACACAACTTTCACATCTCCTCTTCCTTCTCTGCCTTTCCTCTTCTTGTCAGAAGATTTCTGACGTCCCCGCGCAAAAATAAAACGCGGGACGTAACACCCCTTTCTGTATCGCTCGTTTGTAAGCGCGCTGTCCTTGTCTATCACTACGAACCCGTATTTGTCTCGCCAACAACTGCTACACAATGCATAGAAATCATCGTATGACATGTCAGTATTCACATGATCGTTGTAAACGTGTTTTAAATTGGTGCCATCCTGTTTGAACAGGATTAGCAGGTTCGCGTTGTCACGTATAAGATGTTTTGGTATTCTCGCGTACGTCTGACAGAGATAAAAACAGTCGACGTTCGAGTGACGCCCCATTAAAAAGTACTCTCTCACTGTATCTTGCTTATCACATGCCACATCATCAAAGACAAAAATTGAATTTGAACGCGCCTCACTCGGTGGAATGACGTCACTGTTATTAGAGAATGTAAAGTAATCGATTTCATCGATAGACGTCAACAGCTTCTCCAAGTACTGATATTTCGGTTGTTGCAACGACTTCGAGTATACGTACACATTCTCGAAACATACACCGTGTGGACTTTCCAGTAAGCTTATCAAAATGTTGGTTTTACCACAATTCGAGGGGCCGCAAATGATTGCGCGTATAGTATTCGGCAACATTATACCATGCTTGCGTTTCTCAGCGTTATCCCCTCCCATCGACCGTAATCTGTCGTCGTAATTCATAACGCGTATCATTAATGGTTGTCGCACGAATTGCATATTGCTCTTTACGCAGGGGGGAGAACTATGTAAAAATCGAGAGAGAGCGAACCTATTTATAAAGGAGCGTAAAGCTGAGATCCTCAGTAGCAAAGATGTTCGTACTGCTGTCAAATCCTTCCGATATCTTTGATTTAACTATTTAATTACGTCGAGTATCTGTGGGATAAGCTTCCAGAACATATAAAGGCGGATTCGGAGGTTCAAACTTATCGACGCGGTTGCGCACATTACAATCAACCGTGGCAGCGGACGCACATCGACGATCCTGCACCACTGATTAAGAATTGCAGCCAATGCCAGCTATCGCAACAGCGGTAAAAAGTGGTGGTGGTCTGTTAAATTATACGATAAACGCGCTTCCTTTCGAGCTACATATCCCAGGCTATCAGTTTTGTGGGCACTCGTCTGGAAGAACGATTGGCGAGGGGTGAACGAGGTATAAATCCCGTGTTCGCGGCACGCCGCGAACACGACATTGCGTACTCGCGTAGCAAGGATCTCGCTGAGAGACACGTGGCGGATAAAATACTCGCCGAGAGAGCACGGAAACGCATTATCGCCAGAGATTCGACTCTTGGAAAGAAAGCTGCTGCTACAGCTGTTTGGGCGACTATGAAAGCCAAGACAAAGATCGCAATAGTGCTCTAATTATTGAAAATTTTTATGTATGTAAATTTGGTAGATGGTAAATACACAAAAATTTTCCATAATTGGAACACTATTGCAACAGCATATTCCTGAGATCAAATCAGGTAAAAAAGTGTACTACTTTTCCCTCTGATAAATAGTTAACGAGATATCATAAGCTAAACATTGAAAAAGTTATAAATATTCTCTTGAATATCTCAAAAAGTATTAGGCAAATAAAAAATGTTTCAGACAAAACTTACGTACTTTTTAACGTGGAATGCGAATCTTTTATAAAAAGTGGGGTTCCCATTTTAGATTTTAAAGTTGTCCCCCGCCCCACCCACAGGGGTGGGGGTGGGGGGGGGGTCAATTTTGATATCATTCGATAGCTCTTTCAAAAATAGGAAATACGTATTTTTCCGTTTTCCGATCCACCCACAATTTCTCGGGATATTCAACCGTCCCGGGACTTTTAGACCACCCTGTATAATATACGAAGGCGTTATTTTAATAGTGGTGCACCTTCAATTTTTAAAAAATAAACAATACTCTCGTGGGATACCGAAAAGCGGTTAAATTTCGCAATAAACAATGTTGCACTTGTACTACAAAAATAACCTTCATATACATATTACATAGGACGGTAGTTGGTAATTATCACATTATGTGGTATGGTGTCTAATATTATCTATAATAAAATGAATTTACCATAAAAATTTTTAATATTAAACATTTTCATGCGCTAGTACATTTTTTAAACCATAAAATATATTAATCATTAAATATATACCTATTAAGTTTTTGTAACCATTAAATATATATTTATTTATATTTAGTGCGATCGTCACAAAAAAACAGAACAGAAATCTGGAATAAAAATGCAGTAAAAAAAATAAACAATTAAATTTAACTCTGAAAGCGCAAATAAAGAAAATTCGGTTACAAAAAACAAAATATATAATTATATATATAATATACGAAGGCGTTATTTTAATAGTGGTGCACCTTCAATTTTAAAAAATAAACAATACTCTCGTGGGATACCGAAAAGCGGTTAAATTTCACAATAAACAATGTTGCACTTGTACTATAAAAATAACCTTCATATATATTACATAGGACAGTAGTTGGTAATTAGGGCTTCCGTTTCCGGTGACGAAAACGTGTGGTTGTATGAGAGTGTGAATGTGAGAATAAAGGTAAAATAGAGAGGCATTGGAATAGAGCTAGAGAAGAGAAGAGTGGGGAGAAGTGGGAAAGAGTTGAAAGAGGCGGGGCAAGTGGAGGCGAGGAGTGCGAGCGAGAAGGAGAGATACGGTGGAGAGATAAGCGGGAAGAGAAAGGTAGGTTAAGAGGCGAGAGTGACAGGCGGCATAGAGTAGGCAGTGAGATAGAGTGGAGAGTGGGAGGGAAGAGCAGAGGGAGGCAGGGAATAGAGAAGGTAGATAGAGGGGCAAGCACATAGGAAAATAGGCAAGCGTAGGTAGAGAAGAAAAGAGAGTAGGATAGAAAGGAGTATAGAATGGAAGAAGAGAAGAAAGAGGGGGAGGGAGTAAAGGAGGGAGGGAAAGGAAAGGTAGGGCGACCAAAGAATATAGAGCTACTAAGCAGGGAGAGGGCGAACAGCGTGCCAATAGTAGAATTTTTGAAAATAGGAGAGAAAAGAGGGAGGCAGGAGGAGGAGAGGGAGATGAAGAGGTGGATGGCGGAAGAGAACATCTTCGGGAAAAGCACGAAGGTGGTAAGATCGCCGCCGAGGAAGAAGGGGGATGACGGGAAGGAGACAGGAGAGGAGGAGGGAGACGAATGGAAAGACGGATTAATAGAAGAATTAAGGAAATGGAAGGAGGAGAAAGAAGAGATGAGGAGGTGGATGGAAAGGATAAACGAGGGGTGGAAAAAGGAGAAGGAGGAGTTAATGGAGAGGATAAGGAAGATGGAGGAGGAACTGAGAGATTATAAGGAGAAGGAGAAGAAGGAAGTAGAGGGGGAGAGAGATAGGGGGAGAAGAGGGAGGGGGGTGGTGAGGAAAAGGAGGGAAGGAGATGGGAAAAAGGATGGGAGGAGATTGGAGAAAAAGTAAAAAAGATGGAGTGGGAAGGGGAGCGGAAGAAAAGGGAGGAAAGAAAAAAGAACGTGGTGATAAGAGGGGTGAAGGCAAAGAAAGAGGGATGGGAAGGGCTAATAGAGGAGGTAGAGGGAATCATTGAAGAAACGGGAGCGAAGGCGAAGATAGAAGAGTTATCTCTTGATCTGACAGAGAAGGAAAGAAGGGCGGAATGGTTGATTAAGAGGGAGGCAGAAAGGAAGAGAAGGGAAGGACGGAAAGTGAGAATTGGGTATATGAAGATGTGGATAGACGAAGAAATATGGAGATGGGACGAGGAAAGGGAGGAATTGAAATTGGAGCAGGGGGCAGGAGCGAGAAAGGAGAGGAGAGAGGTGGGGTTTTAGAGAAGGAGGGAACGGGAGGGGAGGAAGAAGGAAAGGAAGGGGGGAGGAGGAAAAGTCAAAGGAGAAAAGAAGATAGAGGCAGAGGGAGGGAGGTTTACAAGGTAGGCTTTTGGAATGTGGCGGGGTTAGCAAACAAGGACAAGGAGTTTTGGGAGGGGATAGGAAAGTGGGACATAATCTTGATGAGTGAGACGTGGGTGCAAAAGAAGGGGTGGGAGAAGATAAGAAGGAGAATGCCAAAAGGATATATCTGGGAAATGCAGGAGGCTGGGAAAAGAAATAAGAAAGGGAGAGCGATGGGGGAAATGGTGAGGGGAAGAAGAGAGGAAATTGAGATAGAAACAGGGGGAGAGGAGCCTCCTCCTCCATGAGGAGGAGGAGGAAGGAATGATAGGCATGAAGGTGAAGTTAGGTAGAAACTGGTGGAGGATAATAGGGGTGTATGTAAATAAAGATCTGGAAAAGAAGTTAGAAAAGCTGAAGGGATGGATGGAGAAGAGAGAGGAAGGGGTGAGGGTTTTGATAGGAGGAGACTTTAATGCGAGGAT
>NW_011964642.1:0-4725 GCF_000949405.1 Vollenhovia emeryi
GCATACTTGGCGCGAGAATCTCTGCATTATCGCGGGGCCCCGTTCACTCGATACATACACGTTCACTCGATACATACACGAATTTCACTTGTTGTACAACACACATACTCGATTAAAGATCATAGGGGTTTTTATGCCGCAAGGCTTTTCCCCACGAGCCAATAAAGGAATTTCTCCACTGGCTCAAAACCACGCATTCTATTCATTTCCATCCTGACCCAACGGGAACATACGAAACCACGAGATCTCTCCATGTTGGAGAGGTTTCGACGATACAGTGTGCGTGAATTACATTTGTACGTTGTTGATGGAGATCGAGAGGCCGTAGTTGGTCGAGAATGGATCTCGCAATTAAACCAAGTTCGTGAGTTGCAAAATAAAATAGGTGATATCCGTGCAGTTAAACAAATCGCGGAATGTAATAATTCTAAAGTACGTTCATTATTAAAAGATTTTCCTAATATCACGATTCCGTCGGTAGATAAAATTTCTAAAATTCAAGCACGATTGAATTTAAAACCGAATGTCAACCCAGTTTTCTTAAAAGCTAGAACAGTACCATTTCGATTACGCGAGAAAGTAGAGAATGAGCTAGAGAAATTAGTCCAGCAGGGAATTCTCGAAAAAGTAGATTATTCTGATTGGGCAACGCCGATTGTACCAGTTCTCAAAAAGAATAATGAAATTAGAATCTGCAGAGATTATAGCGTGTCGCTAAATCCGAGATTAAATGTGGATATACATCCCTTGCCAACACCGGATGAGTTACTTACCCAGATGGCGGGAGGCACAGTCTTTTCGAAAATTGACTTGCTTCAGGCATATTTGCAATTAGAGGTTCGACCACAGGACAGAGAATTAATCACTCTAAATACTCATAGGGGATTGTATAGGCCTACACGCCTTATGTATGGTGTTGCGTCAGCACCAGCAATTTGGCAACGAACTATCGAGAATATTTTAAAAGATATTCCGGGAGTCGCAGTATTTCTAGATGATATACGTGTGTCGGGTACAAACATGCAAGATCATTTGGTTAAATTACAACAAGTCTTTGAACGCTTACATAAATATAATATCCGTATTAACTTCTCGAAAAGCCAATTTCTAATGAATGAAATTCACTATTGCGGGTATGTTATTGATAAAAACGGGTTGAGAAAAGAAGCAGACAAGGTAGAAGCCATTTCTAAAATGCGCAGACCTTCGGATATTACCGAGTTGAGAAGTTTTCTCGGCATGATACACTACTATGACCGGTTTATTCCCAACCTAAGTTCAGTACTACAACCGTTAAATAATTTATTAAAAAAGGGGACTAAATTTCATTGGTCGAAAGCCTGTGAAAGAAGTTTTCAGGCCGCAAAGAAGGTTTTCCAAAGTCCTAAATGCTTGGTGCATTTTGATCCAAGGTTACCAATAACCTTAGCGACTGATGCCAGTCCGTATGGCGTCGGCGCGGTATTATCGCATGTATATCCGAACGGGTCAGAACGTGTGATACAATACGCTTCACAAACGTTGACTAGAACTCAACAATCTTATTCCCAAATTGATAAAGAAGCATACGCGATTATTTACGGGATAAAGAAATTTCATCAGTACTTGCATGGGGCAAAATTCACGTTGATCACAGATCACAGACCTTTAACTCAGATTTTTTCTCCAACGAAAAGTTTACCGTACCATACAGCGGCAAGGATGCAACATTATGCATTGTTCCTTCAGGGTTTCAACTACGATATTAAATATCGGAAATCGGAACAACACGCGAACGCAGATTGTTTATCGCGATTGCCAATACCGCGAAATCCAGATCAATTCGAATGTGAAACAATAGATGTGTTCCAAAATTCAACTGTTGAGACTTTGCCAGTCACAGCAGAACAGGTAGCTAAATTTACAATTAAGGATAAAGAGTTATCCAAACTTCTTAATTTTCTTAAAACAGGTCAAGGTTATTTTAAAAATCATAGATTTTTTACAGTTCCTTTAGTAGAATTGTTGTGTGGTCAGCGCCAAGAACTTGACACTGTGGTTTCGTTTTTAAATGTTTATTTCATATGGTTCGGTACACTTGAGCTTTGATACCGCTCTTACACTCTCTTCGGTTCATTCGCGTCGTGAACGAAAGGCGCCTCGAGGATCGTCTCTGAGCCGCGACGACGTCTCGAGCTCGGCTCGGGTCGCGGCAACGCTTCGACGACGACCCTCCCTTTGGGCACTATGTGATTCGCTTCGAACACACGCGCGTCGCGGTACCGCTTATTGTTCTTGCCTTGATCGGGCAGACCTTGTCGCGCAATGCGTATCGCGGGCTGGCTTGACACGCGTCGCGCTTCTTGACTGATTCGATACTCGTTATGAGGACTACGAAACGAGACTGTGTATATTTTAAAGGACTGTCACGCTCGTCTATATATGCCGCGATCCCCCAACAAGACTCCAGGAAACTTCCCGAACTCCTATTGGTGGGCCCCTAGGTCCGCCCATCGATCATCGATCAGCGGACCTCGGGGAAAACAAAGGGAGCGGAGATTACGGAAGCCGCGCCCGAGCTCACCGTCGTCGTACATGTTCGAACTCGTACCGCACGTTGCCTCAATCTCTGGTAAACAAGATTGCGCGGATGCGTCGCCAGACGGTCGCCTGCGCCGTTGCGTGTGTTCTGTGCCGCTTATTTTATCGTTTTTTTTTGTGTATGTACATACGCGTATCGTTTATGTCGTGCACGACCTTTCTACGACGCAACAAGAATTTACCTTATTAAATGGTGTGATATTCAGAAATCACAGAGTCATAATTCCATTTCAATTGCGAAAGCAAATTCTTAGAGAACTGCATGAAGGTCATTTCGGTATAGTTCGTATGAAGCATTTAGCTAGAGAATACGTATGGTGGAACCAAATCGATAAGGATATCGAAGAAATTTCTAAAAATTGCGCGAATTGCAATAGGTTTAAAAACGATCCACCAAAAATCAGTCATTTATGGGAACAAGCAGAAGTACCATTTGAAAGAATTCATGCTGATTTTGCAGGACCATTTCTAGGTCATAATTTCCTAATTCTTGTAGATGCTTACACTAAGTGGCCATTAATTCACATTGTTAAAGATATTAAATCTGATACGACAATTAATATTTGTAGGCAAGTTTTTGCAACATATGGTTTGCCTAGGTTTTTCGTTACAGATAACGGAAGAAGCTTTGTTTCGGAAGAATTTGAAAAATTCTTAAAAGCAAATGTAATTACGCACAGGCTCACTGCACCGTATCATCCAGCGACGAACGGGCAACCAGAGCGTTACGTACAAACACTAAAGAATAGTTTAAAGCAAATGCAAAGTACACATGCAACTGTACAGGCACATTTACAAAAATTGTTAACGCAATATCGTAATACACCACATGCAGGCACGGAAAAAACACCTGCTGTTTGAGATTCCTCCAGTTATCTCAATTGTACTGCCCTCGCCATCTCACGGTTATTCGCGAGGCCCAGTGGTACCGCGCGCGCGACCGCGCGACCGGGTAACGAGCACGTGTCGGGCCCGTGAACATGGCTCGAGGGCTTGCGCGCAAGCTCAGAGAGTTCAGTCGTCGTGTGAAAGCAGCCGTAATAAGCTGTGGTAAAAGTTCGCATCGGCTGACGAAAAGTATCGCGCTCGCGCTCACGGGTTAGCTCACATTGACAATCAGTGCTCACTCAGGGACAGACTCATTAGTTCAGTGCTCAAATCGAGTGCATCGGTGTTCTGCGCAAAGGCCTCTCACATTGTAAGTGCACGCTTGCTTGTAGCCGGCATCCGACTCAACTGGCGGCACACCCCCGACGGTCTTGTGCGAACAAGAGAGCTCGACGGACTCGCTCACCCAAATTCCACACCAAGTAATTGTACATAGTGTAAATACAATTAAACGTTCAACTCATTTTAACAACCGAATCGTAGTCATTCTCGCCACGGTGCACGTCCTTTCTCACCCCCCGATCCACTCGCAGCGCTCACGGAGATTTCGCGATCTTTCGATCTCATGACGAGATTCGAAAGGGAGGAAATTTCCCAAACACCTGCAGAAATGTTATTTGCGAGAAAACTAAGAACGCGTTTAGACTTAATTAAACCGTTCGTTAGTAAGCATCAGACGCAACATGCACCTATTTCCTTCACGGAGGGAGAGAGGGTGAGTGCGAGGAATTATAATAGTTCAGATAAATGGTTGTTCGGTAGAATTTGTGAACGACTAGGTACACTACATTATAAGATTAGACTAGATGACGGCAGAATATGGAAACGCCATGTTAATCAGTTAAGAAAGATTGGCGAGAATACACCGAGTAGTTCAGAAGTATTTACTATTTAGAGTTAGATTACGCTACGCCAGAGATTGTACGCGGAAACAATAATGGTTGTGAGGAACACGTAAGTTCCAGCGATAATAGTACGCGTGATAGTTTAAGTACAAGTGATAGTTCTACGATAAGAAATAGTACAAATATTTCTAGTCCAGGTAACGAAACTGATATTACAGTAAGAAATGCGAGCGGGAGTTCCGTGACAACTCCGCCTGCACCGTCATTTTCTCCTTATCTCAGAGTTTAGATTCCTCAATCTACTCAACGCCTAAAGGTTCCTTCCAGGCAAGTACGCCTATTCCGGAGAATCTCACTCCTAAGAGACCCTCACGTACGATTCAGCAACCGTTGCGTTTGCAAGATTGTGTAA
>NW_011964643.1:0-4726 GCF_000949405.1 Vollenhovia emeryi
GTCACTTTTATTTATTAGCTTAATACCATTGACAGTCAATTTTGCTTCATAACCGTTTTCAACCGCTTGACCCACGCTAAAGATGTTCTTCGTGCCATTTCGATGATAGCACACGTTCTTTAGTATACCTGGGTGCCACTGATCTTTAACCATGAACTCAACCTCGATGTCTCCACGGCCCTCAATGATCATCAGTTGATTGTCGGCTAGGTAGAATGTTTCCTGTTCTTCTCTGTAAGTCGCAAACCAGTCTCGTCTTCCAGTGATGTGGGCTGATGCTGCACTATCTGCAATCCATTCTTCTGTCTCCGTGGACTTTACTATTGACAACACTGACTTGTCATCTTTCTCTTTCCACTCATTCTTCTTTGACGCTCGCTTCGGTTTCTCACACTTTGTTGCGAAGTGTCCCATTTGACCACAATTAAAGCACTTTACGTGGCTGTATCGGTCAGTTTTCTTAGATGGCGTCGACTTTTCTTTTGGCCGGTCCTTTCGACCCTTTCCTACATGGAGAGCATCCATAGGTGCATTTTCTGCAGGTTGACTTACGTCGCCAAGATCTTCAGCTGCTTCTTCATGCTCTAGCATCGAGCACAGGTCATCAATGTTCTGCTGCTCCTCAGGTTTGTTCCTCCAAATCGTGGCCACTCCGCGATATTTGTTTGGAAGTCCTTGCAAGAGGTTTGCCATTATTTGACTGTCAGGTAGCTTGTCGCCTAAATCCTGACAACGCTGTCCCAGTGCCTTGACTGCTGCAATATGTCGACACATCGCCATACCACTTTCATAACGGTAGTTGTGAAACGCTTCAGATGCCGCTAATTTTGCTCGACGGATCTTTTCTTTCATGGACTCTCATTAGATCCATCCACATGGCTCTTGCGGTCGTTCGCCCATCGATAAACTCGAACTGATCCTCTTCGATCGATGCAGCAATGACAAGCTCAGCAGTATTGTTGCCCTTTCTCCATGTATCGACTCTTCTCTTGTGTACATCATCGGTCTCTCCGTCGACTTTGACGGGCATCACATTCTCACCGTTGACATAACCAAGAACATCATGCTGAATTAAGTGACGCTCGACAATGAAACGCCATTGTCTATAGTTACCTCGTCGTAGCCTAGCACTCGTAGGAAATTCGATCTTGATTCCGGCCATTCTAACCTTCAAATTGTCGACCAACAGAAAAGACCCTCTCTTCGAATTTTCTGTATTTATTAGGCAATTTCCAAGTCACACAGTTATGTCGGCGCAGTGGAAGCGTGCACTGGGCCCATAACCTGTTGGTTTTTATTCAAATAATACAGCAGAGTACAAAGTAAAGGAAAAGGTCTTGTGTTTTGGACCTATCCTGACACGCACACAAGAGCAAGAGCAAGAGCGGCGCGCGCTTCTATACTAAAGTTAGGTTTACAATCGATATGAATCAAAACGAAAAACGAGATGGCGCTCTTACTAGATAGAACAACCGCGAAAAGCAAAACATAACTAAAGAGTCAATAGGAAGGGCAAACTCCTTTCTCAACAATTTTGAATTAAAAAATTGTTTTCTTAAAAAGACTATATGATTAACGAAACATGTGAGTGCATTCCGCAATAATAAACGGTTCACGCAATCCCAATGAGCTTGTGGATCGCACGGCGTATTCACGGCGAGCAGCGTTAGAATTTCCATCACAAAATCCATATAAATACACCATATCGGCATATTCACTAACTGAATACGTATGAGGCATGATTGTACAAGTTTATTCGACGAAAGCATTCAACGAACTAAGTACGATGATACGACGCTTTGTTTACCATGCAAATAAAAGCCTACCAATGACCTTCGATTTCGTAAACAAAGTTCCGTCGTATATTTACCAGACAAGGAATTCTAAATCAAAGAAATAGTCCTATTTCGAAACTATTCATTCCTAAAAGTTCATAACTTCAGAAGTCAATATCTCGTGAACGGAACGTTTACGAGCATATTTCCAGAGGAAAATTTTTCTTGCTTTGAGGTCCTAAATATATCTTTCAAGTTTGGCTGTTTAACCCGGGAACACCCTGTAGAATAAAATAGAAAAATCTCGCCTGCGTTCTCTCCCTCCCACTCTCTTAAAAAAAACACATAATTTATTACCCCATTAACCCCTTTTTTTGTTCAAGGAAATAAACAAGATTTATTACAAAAAATTCATAATTTATTACCCCATTAACCCTTTTTTTGTTCCAGGAAAAAACAAAATTTATTACAACAAAAAATTTATTATTTAAAACTGTTTGTAACAAAAAACATGATTTATGTATGTTTAAACAATTTTTTACAATAATAAAAAAGTGATTTATGATTGTTAAACCATTTTTTATAATAATAAAAAAATGATTTATTATTGTTAAACAATTTTTTCTATAAAAAAATGATTTATTATTTGTTCGAGAAAGTACGGGTTATGATCGAGCGGTGCTTCGATTCCGACGGTTGCCTTCTCCGATAGCGACCGACTCTATGTTTTGGGTCAATCTGGCGATTCGATGACTCCGTTGCTACCAGCTTACGTACCGGGCAAATAAGTCTACCTTCGAGAGACTTCGCACGACCGTAAACAGTGAGTCACCGGGTCGTCAGCTGAGGCAAATTCCGGGCGTCCGTCGGCTCGCAAGTCACTGTTCGATCAGATCGCGCCAAGAGAACACGTTTCCGTATTGGAATAGTCTCGCGGAACGAAATTAATATCATCGCGCCGCAAACCGCGTCTCGACGGTCTGAGAGTCGGAAGCCGCCAATAAAACGGTTACGAAAACGCATCGAGAGCTCAGTTGAACTTCCTGTCCTCATCCCGGCGATTATTATTTAAATTAATAAAGTAGTGCAGTCGCGGTAAAAGAATCGAAGGCGTGGCTACATTATTATTTAAACAATTTTTTCACAATAGAAAAAATGATTTATGATTATTTAAACAATTTTTGTGACATAAAAAAATTTGTTTAAACAAATGGTCCAGAACCGGCCCTGTATCACTACTGGCGGTCGGAGATTACCAAAACTATCGAAATATATCACACGGTTTCCCCTCTTCGCGTACGCTACCCAGTGAGGGCCGGGACCTGTCGCGTTGTCCAGATTGACGATACCGCTCTCGTTTCGATGTACGCCGCTTATCGGTAATGCATTTCGCATAAAGACACCTCTAAAGTATCGTATACGCATTCGTCTTGCCAGTTGGTCCAATTGCACGTTCGTCGTTACACCCGTAGGCATGTTTAATGCTTTTTTGACGTTTTTTTTCCTTCCCTGTTTCGTTACACCTCGTCCACGTTTGTATGGAGCGAGATACACTCCGCGACCTACCATCGCGCGATTGTGACGTTGTAGCTCCTCGAGCTGACGTTGCGCAGCTTTGGTATCGTTCACCGCCTTCGCCACACCGGCTGCTCCGCCAATCATGGATCCTAGCACGCCCAGCATCGGTAGAATTGGCAATAAATCACCGCGTTTCGCTACCGGAAGAATCCGCTTCTTTGTCGCTTTTTTCTTCTTTGTTTTCAAACCCATACCAATCTTTGTCTTTGCTTTCATAGCCGCCCAAACAGCTGTAGCAGCAGCTTTCTCTCCAAGCGTTGAATCTCTAGCGGTAATGCTCTCTCGGCGAGTATCTTGTCCGCCACGTGTCTCTCGGCGAGTTCTTTAGTGCGGGAATACGCAATGTCGTGTTCGCGGCACGCCGCGTCCAATAGATTTATCCCTCGATCTCCTTTCGCCAAAAGTTCTTCCAGACGAGTGCCCGGGCCGCAAAACTGATAACAAGGGATATGCAGCTCGAAAGGAAGCGCGTTTATTGCACGATTCAACAGACTGCCGCCACGTTTTACCGCTGTTGCGTCAACTGACATTCGTAGCAATCCTTGATCATTGGCGCGGGACCGTCGATGTGCGTCCGCTGTCACGGTTGATTGTAATGTGCGCAACAGCGTCGATAAGTTTGAACCTCCGAATCTGCCTTTATATCTTCCGGAAGCTTATCCCACACGTAGTGGACGTAATCGCCACACACTCGTAACAGAACGGTTTTCGGAATAAACTGTAACTGCTCGGCGGTTAAATCAAAAATATCGGAAGGACTTGACAGCAGGACAAACATTTTCACTACTGAGCGATTCGTTGTGTCGTGCGTGGTTAAATAGGTGCCGTCTACCGAGCGGTTTCATGCGTCTAATTATAGGATTTCCCCTCCCCCTTTCAGTGTGAGAAATGAATTTTGTGCGACAGCCGTTGACGATACGCGTTAGGAACTACGACGAAAGATTACAGTCGATGGGAGGGGATAACGCTGAGAAACGCAAGCATGGTACGATTCGAGAACGTGTACGTGTACTCGAAGTCGCTGCAACAACCGAAATATCAGTACTTGGAGCAGCTGTTGGAATCTGTTGACAAAATCGGATACTTTACGTTCTCCAATAACAGTGACGTCATTCCACCGAGCGGGTGACCTTCTATTGGACACGTAACGATTGGACACCCCTCGATTGGACACGCACTATTGGACATGCATTATTGGACACCAAAATCATTGGACACCGCATTATTGGACACAAGCATTATTGGATACCGCATTATCGGACACAAGCATTATTGGACACCGCATTATTGGACACCGCATTATTGGACACCGCATTATTGGACACCGCATTTTTGTACACCGCATTATTGGACACAAGAATTGCAAGATTGGA
>NW_011964644.1:0-4727 GCF_000949405.1 Vollenhovia emeryi
TTTTTTGTAGTTATTTATAGAAATTTTTTCCGCTAAGGTCGCCGCTTTACAATTCAGATGCAGATTCGATATTTTTTTATTTCTATTGCAAGGGAGTAACTGCAAAGTAACGATTCGTTACTTTTCGAGTAACTGTAACTGTAACGCGTTACTTTTCAGAATTGGTAACTTGTAACTGTAACTAGTTACCTACATTGTTAGCGAAAAAACTGTAACTGTAACTAGTTACTTTTATAAAGTAACTTTCCCAACCCTGTTTAAATTATACTCGCGCACGAAGAGAAAACAAATTTTTAAGATTTAAGGCTCCTGATCCCTGAGCCGAGAACTCCGCGTTGAAGGTGGCGCCAGAGCAAATCGATGAACTATAAGGCGTGAAAAATGACGTGTTAACGTGTTGACAACCCTATTTTGTCGTCCGCTTTATTTCGTTATTATTTGCTGTGCACTTGTGCATTCTGTGTAACGTGCAACGTATTCAGAAAACTTATAAAATTGGCCGATATATAAAATTTGCAAGGAATACACACGTGAAAGGTACATTTTCCACTCCTTTCGATGGTTGTCAAACGGCGTGTTTTTGCCACATGTTTAGGCTTTGTTCTACGACTTTAGGTTAACTGTCAAGAGAAAAGGATAGTTATCGGCCAATTTTACAAGTATTCTGAAACGATCTGTCGTGCGTTTTCATCCAAATATCCATTTATTTAAACATACACCGGACGATTATTTTACGTGTTATTTCTCGCTTCTGACGTCACGATTCAAGATGGCTGCAGTGAGCACTCGGCAGCCTTAAGGTCAAAAGCGGACAAATTCATGCAAATTTTGCGTTCATTTACACATTTGTGGCATTCACCGGGCGATAAATGCATTCAGAGACTAAGTAATTTCTCGAGAACAAAGTCAATTATTTTAACTGTAGGCATTAACATTTGATTGTGATGATTCCCGGCGCGGATCACTGCCGATAAACGATCTTGCACACCGCTGAGCGGTAATTGACATCGAGTATGTAAATATATGTAATTATTTAAATGGCATGGCTATGTAAACAGTTATATTCCTCAATGTCGTTGCGGCGGCGAATAAATTTTGCGCATTTCTTCTTATCGACAATATCCACGATTATACGCCGCGTGTACGCGACGGAACTGTATAAAATAATGACATTTATTGCTTGCACGCGATGTCCTTTGCACAAGCAGAAGCTAATCAAAATGTAATCGTTACGTTTTCTCTTTCCGTAAACAGAAAGTAGCATAGAATCATATCAAACGCGATGAACTTTGACATATCTCGCTGTTTAACTCCGAAAGGTGTCCTTCTGTAAACATGATTACAAAAGCAACTTGGAGGTTGCAAATAGCAAGCACTGCCATATTTAAATCAAATTACAAGAAATGTTTCGCTAGATGACGAAACGTTACGTTACACGGCGTCTACAGTGAGACTTTAAGACGTGCACTGTAAAAAAATTACATGTAAAATTCAATTATTACAGCGGGTAATGTTGGGACCATCTATTAAAGGTGTATATTTACATACGTCAGTAAATTTACTCCTTGTAGGTAAAATTATTACGTTATATGAGTAAACTGCTTGCTTTTGGTTGTGTAAATTTTACAATTGTTTGTAATTTTTCATCATGCATAAACAAGTATTAACACAACGAAGAGTAAAGAAACATTTTTTTGTAAAAGTACATACATTATACATTTCCGTAATTAATAGTGTAATCGCCACACTTATTATGTACGTAATTTTACATACTTTTTTTTACAGCGTAAGATTTACGAAATTAATCAATCGTAGTCGAAAGTGTGGAGAATGCTCGACCGTAATTAACCAATTTCCTAAATCTTACGTCTCGAAGTCCCATTGTGGACACCGCGTTACTCACCTCGGGAGAAGTGGAAGGGTATCAAAATGTAACACGTGGACGATCGTCAGGAAGCACGTGGTGCAACGTACGTTCGAACGAACGCGCTTGCGACTCTCTTTTTCAAACGCGTTCGCGAGTGTTGGAGCGAGCCGCGCTCGATCGAAGGAAGCGATTCCGTAGTTTGTCGTCACGAACCAGTCGCGGAATCGGTCCGCATGCGTGCGCGAACGCGCGTGATGCGTGTGTGAACTGGCGTTGCGTGCGAAGGAGCGCGCGAGCGGTGCGTAAACACGTCCAACTCGTACGGGCGGTCGAAACGAACTGAAAGCGGAGCCGAGCGCGGTCCGAAGTTTATCGTCGTGACGGAAACTGCTTGGGAATATATGCCCGCTATGTACGGGGTGTGCGAAAAGGATTTACATGAGCCGTTAAATCTAGCTGTTGTTTCAAAATGTCGAAATACATTTGGAACGTGTACATACGTCATAAAAATAGCAACAATTATCTAAACTTTTTTTTGGTACAATATACGTAGATAATTATGGCACTGACATAGACACGCACACGGAGAGAGAAACGCAGCTGCCGTAGCTAAAAACTGCGTGTGGCAACTAAATTTCAGTTGGCAATTAAATTTTGCTACTGTGCCTATCGTATAATCAGGTGCAAACCGTTTGCTGTGGTTTAGAAATTTATAGTTACGGCAGCAAAATAGTTTTAGCAAACCATGATTAGCTACGAAAAGTTCTTTTTTTCCGTGCAGTAATGTGAATTTTTCATACTTCTCATCGTTAATCTTCTCTTCCCTCCTCTTTTTCCCTCGCTGAAAAACAATCTTCGCTACCACAGCTAATCGTCATTTGCTAAAACTATTTTGCCGTCGCACCTAATACAATAGGCGCAGTAGCAAAATATTAGCTATCACAACTAAATATTAGCTGTCCAGTTTTACAACTGAATTTTTTCCCCGCGTTCTTAGCGAACAGAGGTTTAAATAATTTCCAAACTGCTCGTCCACTTCAAGCGATAGCATTCGTCTAACGCTCTTGAAGATTATCTACTCAGGGCTACATAGAGACGTGTGTTCACGGACAATTGCGTCACTCTGTACACGAAACACACGCGTGTGTACGCACTGACGGGTATGCGCGCGAGGTGGCGAGACCACGCGATGTGTTTCGTATACGAGGAGGAGCCTGGCGATTGGTCGTTAACGGGTCGGACCAGCGAGCCTCTGCTGCCTCGATGTAGGAGACCAAAGAAAGCAAAATGCGTGAAGATCGTTGGCCTAGATCGGCACCTCGGTGCCGTATCGCGCGATTAGCCACGTGCCGAAAAACATTTTCGTGAGCCTCACGCCATCGGCGATCAGCCGATTATCGCGCGACAACGGAGACCCGTCCCCGCAGGTGTCTTTATGCCTCGTCGGCTAATAAATTGGTAATTTATTAATTGCGCGCAATAACGCTCGAATCTATCTTGAGCGGGTCAATGCACTCGCGGCATAGTTTTTTTTATTATTATTATCACTAGTGACACGAGATAACTTATATTACTTATAGTCCTGGCACTCCGTGGATGATTTTTTTCTTAAAGATACAGAATAACGTATCCATTTTAAAAGATAATTATTCAAAAAATATCAAATTATTATTATGTTATGTTATTAACGCGTGCACACCTTTAAAATTGAAATTAACTATTTTCAGTATAAAATGAGCAAACCAATACGACCTGAGCCGGATGTAGGTGGTCGACGGTTCAATATGTTTTATAACTTTTATAACCTTTTCTAAATTTAACTATCTGCTTATGAAATTCGGAGATAAACGTGTAAATATTTTTCCACGAAATATAATACGTGTTTTTATATCTTTAGCGTCTTACTTCACTGATTAGATTGGAAGATACCATGCGCCTCTTGCTAATCAACGCGAAATGTATATAATCTCATTACAATAAAAAGTGGTGAATTAGTAAGCTGCGCTAATCGACTCGAAAATTTAGGCGGTATATTAATTATATAAAAATGTAGATTAAACGATAAATCAGGGCACGCAACTATTTCTCACTTATTTACGTGCCACCAAGTGTTAACACAAGATGCGATTTTATGCTGATTTAAGTGACGAGTTAATTTGCCCTTTTAAATGATAATATCACAGAGAGAACGGTTTCTTTGAATTTAATAAATTTTATTAGATTCAAAGAAATTTATCTTTTGAAATAGTCCAAACAAACCAATTGTTGGTTCAACAAATATGATTATTTGACCTTTCAAATAATAAATAGCTTTACTTCAAATAAAATATTTGTTTGAAACGAAAGGAATATTCTCTTTAATCTAAACGATATTATTGTTTCATTCAAACAGCATTATCGTTTGATAGAAAATATGTGAAACAAATGTATATGCATACATCTTTCTCCCTCTACATTAGAATTTTCCCTTCATTAAAAGAAGAAAGATAAACACTGAATTAGTACACTATGTTCAGCCATAATAAAAAATAGACCATTAAATGCTTAAACTGCGTCTGCTGATGCGGTCGCTTATATATCATAGCTGCCGCGATTTTACTTACGAGTTCGGCGGCCATCTAGTGGCAGCACCAAACTTTATAAGCGCCTGGCCAAATAATATAATTATTTCATTGAAAGATATTACTTCAAATAATAGTGTTTTTTCTATCAAATAATACAGGTTGTTTGAATAAAACAACAAAATTCTTATTCAAAACATATAATGTTTCGTATAAGCATATATATTGTTTCAATGAAACAAATTTCAACCAAATAAATAGGAATACTAAATCCAAAGAAACCGTTCTCTCTGTGTATA
>NW_011964645.1:0-4733 GCF_000949405.1 Vollenhovia emeryi
CCCGAATAGACGCGTGTCGGTATCCCTCGTCTCGCTATAAAGCGACGCAAGGCTGCTAAAAAACCATCGGTGGTCATGTCGCTTACGATTTCTAAATGTACTGCCTTTACGGCCATACATACGAACACACACACGTATACTTTGATTCGCCTTTGATTTCGATACCTTTTCTCCTTAATGTGGAAAGGGCCGCAGAAATCGATCCCGGTATTATCGAAGGGAGTCGCGTTACTCACTCGGGATTTAGGTAAATCGCCCATTTTATAATCGACCGAGCCGGCGTTGAATCGAAAGCAGCGTATGCATGATCGTATGATTTTACGCACCTGGTTTCGACCGTCGAGTAGCCAAAATTTGCGTCTAATCGTATACAAAGTCGTTTGTATGCCGGCGTGGTAGTATTTTTCATGCGTTTCTCTTATAATTAAATCCGTTAAGAAATAATGACTTGGTAGTAAAATTGGGTGTTTTTGCGAGAAGGCTAACTTTGATAGTCTGAGGCGTCCGCCGACGCGAATCAAACTATTTTCGTCGAGGAACGGATTTAGCGCGGCAATATTGCCTTTCTTTATCGGGCGCCCATTCGCAAGTTCATTCAATTCGCGTGAAAAACAAGATTCTTGAATGATCCTTATAATTCTCGTTTCCGCGTCATTTATTTCTGTTATGCCTAGCTGCCCGCGGTAAGTGTTCTTGGGTCGAAAACGTAGGCATAATGCAGTGATTTTTAATAAACGTGAATATGACGAATATTTCTTAAGGAAGCTACAATCGTTAGAGACCGTCGCTATACATATATTTTTTCGTAATTCGGGTAATTCCTTTAATTCTACGATACCGTTAGGCCATTCGCCTTCCTCTTTCGTTAGCCACAATGGTCCGGAAAACCATGATTGGTTATTCAGGAAAGCCTGCGGTAACTGACCCCGTGATAGCGCGTCGGCCGGGTTATCCTCTGATCGAATATGTCGCCAAGTTTGTAAGTCTGTAATTTCTTGAATTTGAACAACGCGGTGAGACACGTACGTTTTTAATAGATGAGAATAGTATTCACCGCATCGGGGGTTAAATCGTTAATGACACGTTCGTCGTTCGACGCCCATTGTCGGATATTAAAACCGCCTCGAGAAAGTACCGTGATTATGTCATCCCGTAACTCGCGAGCCTCGCCAACGGTATTCGTACCTGTAACTAAGTCATCCACGTATAAGTGCGTTTTGAGAACTCGGGCGGCGTCAGGATACGCGTCGTGCTCATCATCGGCTAGCTTTTTAATTGTTCGTATAGCCAGATACGGCGACGAGGATACGCCGAATGTAAGGGTGTTAAGTTGTAAAGTTTTATTTGATCGTTTTGGCGCCAGAGGATTCGTTGGTATATCTGATCATCCTCGTGCAACAATATCTGCCTATACATTTTTTCTATATCTGCTGTGAGAACACATTTATACGTACGGAATCGAATTAAGTGAACGAATAACGTATCTTGAATAGTCGGCCCCACCATTAACCTGTCGTTTAACGATGTGCCATTGCTCGTTTTGCCGATGCATCGAACACGACACGAACCCGGGTCGTGCTGCTTGATGATTTGATTGCCGCATGGTGCGGCATATAAAATCCTTCATTGGAAGGGTTATTCACCGGAATTATCTGTTTCAGATCTAAATATTCCTGTATTACTTGCGAATAGGCGGCCCTTAACAATGGATCTGAGTCGAGCTTCCGTTCGAGCGAATTTAAACGTTTGAGCGCGACGGTTCGCGAATCTCCGAGGCTCATCTTATCCCTGCGAAATGGTAGTCTCACTGTATATCGACCGTCGCGGTTACGAGTAACAAATTTAGTGAAGTGCTCTTCGCATTCGATTTCCTCGTTAGATTTCGGCGTATCGGTGGGATCAGATATCTCCTCAATCACCCAGAATCTCGCGATCTGTTGATCTAGACCAGTCAATTTACATATCGCAGTTTTCGGCTGATTCCGCGACGAGCTTCCGCCCGCAACGACCCGGCCGAGACAAGTAGTTTGTAGATATAAATCGTTATCTCGTATCGATAAATTGATCTGGCCTATGGAGAATAACGACAATGTCACCTCCGCACCAATCCGCAAATCAACAGGACGCGGCAAATGAAACTCTGGATCAGCTAATTTTATATTGGACGGTATTGTGATGGAATCTCACGGGAAAGTTTTCGACGGAACTAAGTCTGATATTATGGGGATTGTCAAACATAATTGTTCATTCAAGATTAGACGAACGCGAGGACTCGGCCTCGATGTCTCTTATCGGAGAGCGTGGTCTCCGATGCGCACGAGCGCGTGAACGTACGAACGCGAGGACTCGGCCTCGGTCTCTAGCGGAAAGCTCGGTTTCCGGTGCGAATGCCCAAACGCGAGGACTCGGCCTCGATGTATCCTTGCGGAACTCACTGTGTCGCGATTGAATAGTAATTCGAATGACACCTTTCGAAGTCGTGTTCATTGAATTGATTGCACCGACTGGCAATGCGCGTGTTGTTATAGGGAGCCTCAGACGTCTCGCGAGACCCTCGGAAATGAAATTGGCGGTAGCACATGTATCCAACAAGGCGCGACACTTCATTGACTTGAGTTCATGATCCCGAATAAATATCGTCGCGGTGGTCATCAATTGTGGTGTGAAAATGGGCGTGATCGCTGCGAGACACGTCGCTGCCTGGCCACCCCCCTTTATACGTTATTTGCCTTGTTCCCCCTTGACGTCCGTCGCGTCCGTTGTCGTGGATGCGACTTGGGTTTTCTCAAGATGTAAAAGCGTATTATGTCGCCCTTGGCAAATGCTACAGTGCGAATAATTGCAAGGTTTACCACGATGTGAACGTAAGCAGTTATAACAAAGCATCGCGTTTTTCACGCATTCGATGCGCTTCGGCACAGATAATTGCTTGAAATTGTCGCACTTAAATAACGGATGTTGCTTATTTTTACACGCTGGGCAATTATTCGCAATATTAACCACAAATGCCTTATTGGATATCCGCGCCTTTTTCCCGGGAGGTGTCGATCTGTCCTCGGCTTGTTTGGTCGTTCCTGCACGAACACGCTTAGATATACGAACTGCGGTTCTATATAAAAATTCGTATAGATCGTCGATCTTCGGAAATTCGTCCCGATCCAGAGATTCCTCCCATTTTTCCGCTACGATCTTAGGTAATTTGCTTTCTAGTACGTTTACAAGTATCTCGGACCCCACGTTAACTCCTAACGCGGCTAACGATGCTACATGTTGCTGCGTGTCATCGGCAAGCTTGGACAAGCCGTCGGTTGTCTCCCTTTCTAAAACGGGTGTGTTTAAGAGCAACGAAAGGTGGCGTGAAATTAATATCCGCTTTACTTCGTACGAGCGTTTCAACAGTTTCCATGCCTTTTGATAATTTGAGCCTTCGATCGATAGAATCTTTAATTTATTAGCTGCCTCGCCCGTTAACGCCGATTTTAAGTATTGCAATTTTTGTACTTCGCTCAAGTCTGTTTGTGAATCGATCATAACGAGAAAAGTATTTTTGAAGGACAGCCAATTCTCGTATTGGCCGTCAAATTTCGGTAGAGACGCTTCCGGCAATTTTACTCGCCGTTTTACGATCGCCGTGGTCTCAGAACCGCTGAGTTGCGACGCGCTAATAGTGACACCGGTACTCGCGGTCGAAACGGTGGAACTTACTATTTCTTCCACTTTACTTGCGAGTGAATAAAATCTTTCCTGTACGTTAGTGAATTCGTCTTTATGAGTGTCGTTCGGATCTAATAGTACGAGCTCGTCGTTAAATTCTTCGTACGCGTGATACAAGTCGGTTGTGCGGGCCATCCTTAACCTTAACGCGGCCTTATCGTAACTGCCTCTCTCAACCAGATTCGTCAAACCCGTAATTTGAGATTTTAACGACGTTCGCTTTTGAATTAATAACTTAATTCGACCTGCCATATTGTCGTTTGGGAGTAGGTAATTGCTTAATCGGCCACTTGATTTATATTTGGAATGGACTTGCCCTTAGCCTTGATCTCGTTGCGTAACTCGTCCTGAGGGTTGTGCGATTGGTTGCAAGAGCCAATGTTGTAGTCCTGAAGCCGTGATCGCTTTGATCGTCCTTCCTTCTTAGCCGCTGTTCGCTCGACAATCAGTATGTTCTTACAGTGGTCGTTCACGTTCGTACTGTGAAAGACCTCACAGGAGGCACCAAAATGTTGTGTGTGTGGGAGTTTAGGTCCATACACTAGTTTCGTTTGTTTTATATAGTTTATTCGAAATTATTACATGAACGCGAGGACTCGGTCTCGATATCTCTTACCAGAGAGCTCGGTCTCTGGTATGCACGAAATCACGAACGCGAGGACTCGGCCTCGATATCTCTTACCAGAGAGCTCGGTCTCTGATATGCACGAAATCACGAACGCGAGGACTCGGCCTCGATATATCGTAGCGGAGAACTCGGTCTCCGGTACGCACAAACGCACGAACGCGAGGACTCGGCCTCGATATATCTAGCGACGAACGCGGACAAGGGCTCGATCTGTATTCTACGAGGGACGACTTCGAAGTGTCCTGCCGTGACCGTTGGCCCTATATATATATATGTCCGCAGTTCTTTGTGACGACTGGCCGTCGCGGCTTCGAACGTTCTAGAACAAGCGCTTATCAGATGCACCTTTGGGTCGATGACTCGAACCTCATCGGACGATGCGTTACTGGTG
>NW_011964646.1:0-4758 GCF_000949405.1 Vollenhovia emeryi
TAAAGACTCGAAACCCATCTAGTGTCACAGTTTGCCCTAAATTACACACCTTCTAATCATTGAAACCCATCGAGTCACAGTTTGCCTTCAATTTCATACGATATAGACGTTGAAACCCATCTAGAGTCACAGTTTACCTCAAGTTGAATGTTTTTAACACTTGAAAACCCATCTAGTGTCACAGTTTGCCTTAAATTTCATGTCTAGAGTCACAGTTTGCATATTTCTGTAAAGCAGTAAATTCTTGGGTGCGTCAATAGTCTAAATCTTGGGAAATTATCTGCTGTACAGAACAGTTAACCCATAATCTCGGATATAGAGTCACAGTTTACCTTAAATTTCTTGTTATAAAGACTTGAAAACCCATCTAGTGTCACAGTTTGCCTCAACAGTTGTAATATTTCTCGACAAATGATGGAAAATTATCTGCTATACAGAAAAGTTGACATATTATTCAAGAAAAGTTGTATAAAATTTCAAAAAAATGCCAAAAATTTCCACGTCCAAAATGCGTTTCTCGACCTCGCGAACCCAATGAGACATGAAATTTGGGGTCGATTTTTCAAAAAATTAAGTCGGTACCCCTTGGGACTTGGTAAATTTTCAAAAAAAAGTCGCCCGACCAAGTATACACAGCCCAAACGGCAGGTGGTAGAGGGATGGCACCTGGGGGGATGTCGAGTACTCGTCGAGGGGAACAACATTGTCTCAGACACCAACCCCCTATCTCCAACCCCTTCCGAGATAACTAAAGGGGCGCTTTAGGCCCTTTTTTCAAGGGGTTGCAAACGTCGCAGAGACCTCGGACCTGTGTCACAATTCGTGTAGGGTGGCCAAATTTATGAAAAAAAAATAAAAAATTTGTCATCCCCCGACCAAGTATACACAGTCCAGAGGGGTGATGGTACGGGGATGGGACCTGGAGGGATTGAAAGTCCTCCCCGAGGGGAACAATATTGTCTCAGGTCCCAACCCCCTATCTCCAACCCCCTACGAGCTATCCTTCGGGGCGGTTTAAGGGCTGTTTTCAAGGGGTTGCAAACGTCGCAGAGACTCGGGACCTGGGCCTTATTCGTGTAGGGTGGCCAAATTTAAGAAAAAAATATAAAAAATTTTACATCCCCCGACCAAGTATACAGAGCCCAGAGGGGGGGTGGTAGGGGGATGGGACCTGGGGGGGATGGATAGCACTCGCCGAGGGGAACAACATTGCATCGGGTCCCAACCCCCCACCTCCAACCCTGTCCGAGCTACGGGTTCTTGTAACTTTAAGGGCGGTTTTCCGGACGAAGGGGTGATCTCCGACCCCCGGTCCATTACCTCGTTTGTCTTGTCTCGACGTCTACTGCAAGAATCGATAATAAAAAAATCTTGGACAAACCCTGTAACCTTTTCCAAAATCCGTACGGTTTTGTACGTCTTCTTGTCATCATGGGATTGCAACGCGTCGACTCTGGCCGGAGTTTTTTCCTTTGTTGCCTCCGCACCCTTGGGGCATTTTGCTGCAATGTGACCGAATTCATTACATGAGTAGCATTTAGCGCCTTTTACCTTGCTTGGGCAATCCTTTCCCAAATGCTTGGAATCGCCACAATTGAAGCACCGCTTAGCCGTCACCGCCGTTGCCACCTGGTTGGAACTATTAGTTGTTCTCTTCTTTAGTGATGTCTGTTGTTGTTGCTGCTTAGCCTTGTTCCGGTTGGCGCGCTGTGTTTCGTACTGCATAAACTTCTGTCGTAGCTCCTTTATCGACGTGGCACTGTATAAAATGGCCTTATTTGATTCTTCGTCCTTTATGCCGTCGATGATGTACTGTATCTTGGCCTCCAGTTCAATCTCACCATGACTCGCCAGTTCCAAAACACGGTAAATGTATTCTTGGTACGTTTCCTCCGACTTTTTCGTTACCTTGCTCAGCTCCTTGTGCACCTGACGGCTGTTCATTGTCTTGCCGAACTCTTCAGCAAGCGCCCTCCTAAACGCGCGGTAGGATTGGACACGACACTCGAAATTCGCGAATAGCTTCGCCGAACCCCGTAATAGCCTCTTAGCGTAGATGATCTTCTGTACGTCCGTCCATCCGCACAAATCAGCCGTCTCTTCGAAGGATGTGAACCACATCGTTACACTCTGCGTGCCATCGCCACTGAAAGTCGATAGAGCGTCTTCCACGTCCTTGTATGTCAATACTACTTGCCTTGTTCTTTGTCTGTCATATCCCTCGTCAACTGCATTACGGGGAAGTACCGTTGCGCCGTCACCTCGATTGTGGGTTGGTAACATTCCCGCTCTCCTACCGCCATCTCTATAGTCGCCGTTGAATACGTTGCGAGGCAAGATGGCCGCGTGTGCGTCTCGACCGCGGTGCGGTGTCACCATCTCTCCTCCAACGCCATCTTTATTACCGCCGTCCTCGCCGTTGTCGCCCTCATTTTCGTCGCCGTCGTCGCCTTCGTTTTCGTCGCCGTCGTCTTCATTGTCGCCTTCGTCGCTGGAATCCTTTTGCAGGGCCGCTCGCAGCCTTTCGCGCAGCACTGATTTTAGACCCGAAATAGGCAGTTTGAGCTCTCGTAGTCTCTGCTTAAGCTGCACTTTCGTCAGATCCTCGAGCCGTATTTCCGTCGTCATGCCCGCCGTTCGTGTTTTCTCACCGTGGTTCTGTTCATCCGCCGATTGTGAGGTCTCTTCTTCCATCGCCTTCCGTAATCTTTCGCACAACGCCGCCTTTGTACCTGCCGTCTGCAGCCCGAAATGTTCGAGTCTCTTCACCAGCTCTTCCACCGTCAATTCTTCGAGTATGTCCGCCATTTCTTTCGCCTTAGCTGGAACACGTTGTCGCGTTCCACTCCTTCGTCGCCTTGTCGTCTAATTACGCCTTAGCACCTTTTGACGAAGATTCCGCTGTCGTAATCCTTGCTCGCAATCCCGGACGAGCCCCCAGAGTTTGTGGGATTGGATATCGAGAAGGTACAGGACACGAGAGATGGGATCTATCGTCCGTATATTTTCCTTTTTAATACAACACTGTTGCTTAGCTTGCATCGACTGACTGACTATCACCGGCTTCTCTCCTCTCTCCCAGCGCCCCCGTACCGTGCACTAGTGCGCCAACGAGTTACACCTTATAGCGCGGGATTCAAATCCTCGTTCCCACATATATATTTATTTATTTATTGGACCATTAAAATTAGTACTTGGAACGTTGCGAGTCTTCACTCCTTTCTGAAAAAAGAAAAATATTTTACATTGGTTGCACGAAAAGAAAAAGAAAATAATTAACAAATAAATGTTTACCTCGCACGTTTGACGTCCTGGACATCGTCCTCGACATCGTCGTCCCGTTTTTCGTCCTTTCTGAAAAAAGAAAATTATTTTAGATTCGTTGCACGAAAAGGAAAAGAAAATAATTAACAAGTAAATGTTTACCTAGCACTTTTGTCCTCATCTTCCTCGTCGTCGCCGTCGTAGTCGTCGTCACTGGCAACGTCGCCCAAGTTGCTCAGGGTCTCGACGTCCACCGTCGACGCGTCCGAGTCGGCGACATCGTAGGTATTAGTTCGTAATCCTCCGTCTCTGAAATAAAAGGCAGATGTACATTATTCGACGCGACGATCGTACTTTTGCGTACAAACATACTCACGCCCACTCCAGTTCTTCCGGCTCCTCCAAGTCCCTCTGGTCGAATTTCAGCGTCCTTGCCATGGTAATCGTTAACTGCAACATAAAAATGGTATACTGGTTACAATAGATTAGAGGGAAATTGTAATAAAAAATGTGGCTATTATAGTTTTTAAATAATAAGCGATTATATTTCACAAATGACAGGTCTGAGATTTCGCGCGTTCAGGCACGGCGTGATATTCGTAGCAACACCTTTATCACTTGTCGTGTCGCCGTACCTGAGCGCGCGAAATGTCAGGCCTGTCATTTGTGAAATGTAATTGCTTATTATTTAAAAACTATTATAGCCTCGACATTGTTATATTACAATTTTTGTCTTGAAAGTTTCTTAAGAATTTATGATTAAAAGGATGCAGCCAAAACTGATAAAAAAACTGGGCACTAACTGGTGGATAACTGATTATTGAAACTGATGACAGAGCACGATCAGTATATTGAAACAAGTTACTGATAAAAAACTGGTCAATAATGGTCCAGTTTTATTCAGTTTTATATAGATCAGTAACTGATCAATATAAAACTGGACCAATATTGACCAGTTTTTTATCAGTAACTGGTACAACTGTTTCTTTTATCAGTAACTTGTTTCAATATACCGATCGTGCTGTCGTCAGTTACAATAATCAGTTATCCAGTCAGTTAGTGCCCAGTTGTCATTGTCAGTTCAGTCAGTTGTATAAACTAGCCTTTGACAAATAAGAAATGTGCTGTCATATCAATTGAAGAACATAGGTAATCAGTATCTGACAAACCGTTAAAAAACTGTCATCAGTTACTGATGGCAACACTCAGTGTCTAACCAGTTTTTTAGTGTATTGTAGAAACTGATGATTAAAACTGCAAGTCAACTGAAAAGCATTACCAGTAACTGACTCTCGTAATCAGTCAATGATAGAACGTCACAAGTTACTGATTCAACTTCATCAGTTACTGGTACAGCTGCTCAGTTCTTTTTCTGCAGAGTATACAGTGTATGATTTGTATAATTGTAGATAAATTTGTCTGTAAAGCAGATAATACAGTGTATGATTAGAATATCAATGTTAAATACTAGATGGATTTTGGTGTAAAGCAGAG
>NW_011964647.1:0-4736 GCF_000949405.1 Vollenhovia emeryi
GAAGAACTGTTAGAAGGAGACATAGTTAAACCCTCGGTGTCTCCATATAATACACCGATTTGGATTGTCCCTAAAAAGGAAGATTCAAAGGGAAATAAACGATGGAGAATGGTTCTAGATTTCAGAGCGTTAAATGATAAAACCATCGGCGACGCCTATCCTCTACCAAACATCGTAGATATCTTAGACCGATTAGGCGGAGCACGATATTTTTCAGTATGTGACCTAGCTTCCGGTTTCCACCAAATAAAGATGGACCCCGCGGATAGTCACAAGACCGCATTTACCACTCCATTCGGACATTACGAATTTGATCGAATGCCCTTTGGACTAAAAAACGCTCCTGCTACTTTTCAGCGACTAATGGATTTAGTATTAACAGGACTGCAAGATAAAGAATTATTTGTTTATATGGACGACATTGTTATTTACGCATCATCTTTAGAAGAACACGAAAAGAAATACAATTTATTGATAGATCGACTCCGTGAAGCTAATCTGAAATTACAGCCCGACAAATGCGAATTTTTAAAAACCGAAGTGACTTACCTAGGACACGTAATTAGCAGGGATGGAGTTAAACCCGATCCAAAGAAATTAGAAGCGGTAAGACATTTTCCTAGGCCCAAAACGCCAAAAAACATTAAACAATTCCTCGGATTAGCAGGATATTATAGAAGATTCATACCAAGCTTCTCGAAATTAACGAAACCACTGACCAATTTGTTAAAAAACGACACCCGTTTTGAGTGGAAATCCGAGCAGGAAGAATCATTCGAAACGTTGAAACAGAAATTATGCAAAGAACCGGTTTTACAATATCCAGATTTTTCGAAACCTTTTATTTTAACCACTGATGCTTCCGGAATTGCCGTAGGAGGTATTTTGTCACAGGGAGAAATAAATAAAGATCGACCAATATCATACGCGTCACGTACTTTAACTGACAACGAAATAAAATACGATACATACGAGAAAGAAGCTTTAGCGATAATATATTGCGTAAAACATTTCCGACCATACTTATACGGACGGAAATTCACCTTAGTTACTGACCATAAACCACTACTTTGGTTTAAACATGCACAAGATGCAAACATGAGAATATTACGATGGAGACTAAAATTATCCGAATACGAATATGACGTAGTATACAAAGCAGGTAAAACTAATGTAAATGCTGACGCTCTATCAAGAAATCCGATAGATTTAGAAGAAGCAAACTGCAATATAATCCATCATAAAAAACTCTTAAACCCTGATGATCCAAAGGACGCCGAAACAATAGCCGAAATGTTAGAAGAATCCGATGAGGACGATGAGGATGAAGACTTTAACTTGTACCTTTCAGATGACGAAGAAATAAAAAACTTACCACCTGACAGTGACGAACCCGAAACGACCTCAGATTTGACGCCAGTTATACACAAAGAATTACACGAACCAGGAAATAAAGACACAGCAAAGGCTTCAGTTTACGACCCTCCTGAACCCAATAGAATACAAACTCGAAGCCAGACGGCAAAAAATAAAGAGAAGGAAACTCAAGGATCACTCGGAAATTCTCCCTTACACTCAGACGAAATCGAAGAAATCCAAGAGAGAAAAGACCCACCTGATGAAGATAACGACATTGAAAATAACGAAACTGACAACGACTTACTGAATAACAATAACCCAATCCAAAATCAACCAACAAAAGAAAAATCTTCTATTATCAATATCCAGACATCAAAAAATAACGTAATAGAAACACGAGATCTATTATTTTTACGTAAAGATAACATTGCTTATTTCGTCGACACTAATGGGAAACCGCTAGATTCAGGATCTCAAAAATTGTTCGAAAGGAACGATATCCCACGCTTAAGTCCTTTAATCCTAGGAAAAGCGAAGGCCATAAAATACAAAAAACATTACCATATGGCCTTACCCATTAGTGAGGGTCTACGAGAAGGACCGACCATGACCCTGGCGCAGATCAGCGCGGTAATAAAAGATTTACGAGATACCGCCAAAAGACTAAAATTAGAGACGATCAGTATCGCAAAAACAGATACCGTTAACAATGTGGGATGGGGAGATATCAGACCTCTCCTGCAACTGAATTTTGTTGAATCAGAAATAAAATTAATTATATGTAACGGATTAATTAAATACCCTCCTAAAGATCTCCGCCCCGTCATAATTGGCGAAATGCATTGCTCACCTACCGGAGGACATCGAGGCGTTACGAAAACTTACAATAGAATAAAACATAAATACTATTGGGAAAATTTAAAATCTGACATCCAACAACATATTCAGCAATGTTTACAATGTCAATTAAAGAAATTAGTGCGAGTAAAAACTAAACAACCTATGCTCATCACAGATACACCCGGATCTTCCTTTGATAAGGTAGCAATGGATATAGTAGGCCCTTTGCCCGAAACAGAAAGAGGAAACCAATATATTCTGACTTTGCAAGATCAATTAACAAAATATTGCATGGGAATACCCCTACCAAATCAAACTGCTGAAACCATAGCGGAAGCTTTCGTAGATAGATTTATTTGTGTATTGGGAGCACCTAAATCAATATTAACGGACCAAGGAAGAAATTTTATTAGCGATCTAATGAGAAAAATTGCCAAAATATTTAGAATTCGCAAATTTCGCACAACTGCCTTTCATCCACAATCCAACGGCTCACTAGAAAGATCACATCATGTTCTAGGAGAATATCTGAAGCAATATGCAAATGAACAGAAACAATGGGATCGATGGATCGGACTCGCAATGTTCAATTATAACACAGGTGTACATGAAGCCACCAAACATACTCCTTACGAATTAGTTTTCGGTAAAATTGCAAGGATGCCATCGAACGAATCTCTGGCCCCGGAAGACAAATTAGCTAATTACGACGACTATCTAATAAATCTCGTCACACAACTTCACGCCATACAGGTCAACGCTCGTGAAAATGTCATCGAAGCTAAACATAAATCAAAAAGGTACCACGACAAAAAAATCAACCCTCAAATCTTTAAACCAGGAGATCACGTATTCTTACAAAAAGGGCCTAAACCAGGTAAATTCGGAGATCACTACACCGGACCTCATGAAATTTTAGAAATATTAAATAAAAACAATGTGAGAATTAGAATCAAGAAAAATAGCAAAATTGTACACCCTAACCGATTACGAATTTCTCATATTACGACAAATACTAAGTAGTCACTTATGTAACTTACAGATGGATCCCCGGATTAAAGAAATAATTATAATATTAATATTAATCATAAAAACTCAACGGACTTATGGAATAATAGGATACGATTGCGGTTCTGCATCGGCCAACTTAACTACACTATCACTAATAAATGTCGAAGAATGCGACATCCCCTTGCCGAGTGTAAACTCTAGCAGAGTTTACATACAACTACTCCAGATTAATGATTTCAAATCCGTAAAAGTAATACAATGCAAGGTTGAAATAGATCGCTTGATTAGAAAATGCGGAATGTGGTCTCACACTATGGATGTTTATAATGGCAAATATTCATACATAAGCGAGACATCTCGAGAAGCGTGCCAGTATATGCACACTTACGGAAGTTTCGAAATAGCAGGAAGTATAATTACCGGATTAAAATCAAATCAAACTACAAGTCGCCCAATAGTTCTAGCCGGTCACGTCGACAACGACGGATCGTGTTCGGGAGGTGCCTATTCAGATCCTTACGGAAGTTGGGGAAATGTCGTAGTATTAGGCAACATAAAAATCACAATACAAGATTACGTCGCTGACGTCCGTTTACATAATAACCGAGTACAACTTAGATCAGGTGTAGCCTGCGAACTTAGCGCTACAAAATGCACTGACATTGAAGGTGGAAATACCTTTTGGGATCCAGTGCCCGCAGACTCGTGTAAATTCTCTGATTATAGCGTGCTATATCAAGGGTTTGCGGATAAAATAATCGATAATTTAAGCGAATTACATCAAGTCGCTTATTCACTGAAGACAGAAGAAACCGTTTTTGCCCTAACCAGCACGGGCAAATACGCTACATGCGGGTACACGCTCACTCGAACAGAACACCCTAAATTAATCATTTTCGAAACCACGCCCGGTGTCGCTGTATTCAAAAATTCTGGCCGTATAAACAACCTTGATATATTCACATATATGAATTCAAAATTCGTTTACGTAGAAAAACACATTCGAACTCAAATAAATCTATTGTACCAAAATATCCTAACGCAACAATGCAATCTCGAGTTACGACTAATGCAGAATGCCCTAGCTATAGCCTCGCGCTCTCCCGACATCTTCGCCTATCACTTCATGAAAGGCCCCGGATACATGGCTTTATCTGCCGGAGAAGTAATTCACATCGTAAAATGTGTCCCGGTCGAAGTGAAGCTGGCTCAAACTCAGGATTGTTACGATCAACTTCCGGTAGTACGAGAAAACCGTACATATTTTCTAACACCGCAAACACACATTTTACTACGCCAAGGAACGCAGATTACCTGCAACTCCTTCGCCCCACCTATGTACCACCTCGGGGGCGCCTGGTATAAACTCATGCCGAGACCGGTGGAAACAGTAGCTCCGGCCGTCATGAAACCTCTAACCAGACCATCCTGGAAATATATTAGCCCCGGAGCACTTGCCACTAGTGGCATATATTCACAGGACGACTTAGAAGAACTTAAGGATCACATAATGTTTCCCGCTGAGC
>NW_011964648.1:0-4740 GCF_000949405.1 Vollenhovia emeryi
TTTTACTAACTGTCCTTCCGGCTGCTAAACCGTAGCAAAGAGCGAAACCATTCAAATTTTCAGGGAATTACAGTCTTGTAATACTAAAACGATTTAGCAAGTATTTGCGACCAGACGCGATTGTTCTTAATTATTATTAATTTTTTACTAACTGTCCTTCCGGCTGCTGAACCGTAGCAAAGAGCGATTCCCTTCAAATTTTCAGGGGATTATATTCTTGTAATACTATTTATTACTATTTTTGCATATTTAACACTCACAATCAGTCACACTGTGTAATGTCTTTCACATTGGTATCATGAAATTAGTTACATATTAATCATTTGCTTGTTGGTAAAATTGAATTATGAAACAGATAAATCTCCAACGTATTAATTATGTATTTATTCAAGTTTGATACATGTTAGATTTATTTAGAAACTTATTGATACACTTGATTTCTTCTTTTTCTTCAGCTCCTAGACATCTACTCCTGGACCTAGGCCTCTTCCAAATCCTTCCACGCCGTCCTTTGCTGGGCAACCTGCATCCAATTTTTCCCCGCATGACATTGGATGTCGTCCCGCCACCTCACCTGCGGACGGCCCTCATTTCTCTTGGTCTGTCTTGGCCCCCATTGCATCACGGCCTTGGTCCATTTGTCCTTGTTCCTTGCGATGTGGGCCGCCCATCTCCACCTTTGCCTCGCCTCACGCTCCACTACATCTGCTATTCCCGTTCTCTTCATGTGATTTAACATTTGATTCAACATTAATAAATAAACTTAAGGAATATGTCCTCAATTAAATGAAGTTCATTTGAAGATTCATTACGCGTTATTCAAGTTATCAGACTTTTGCTTTTAATATGATTACCGTAGAGTGGGGTAACATGGAACAAGGGGGCAAGTTGGAACAAAACTTCCAATTTCATTGTTGCAATAATGTTTAAAAAGAAATACTAGTTTTAGTTTTAAAGTATTATAAAGTTTAATCCTTTCATAGTTGAATCTCCCGCCAGTTTAATCAGCCATGAATACAGTTTTTTTGTTCTTTTGTTTTTACTCACTCACTGCCTCTCTCTCGCACTCTTGTTCACGTCGCTACGAGTGTAGAACTTATAATAAATCGTTCCTTTCATAATCAATATCAAGGTTTAATCCCTACACTGCATTTTCATCAGGTTATGGGCCCAGTATCGTGGGACAATAAATAGTTTAGAAAATCAGTGTCCGTTGCGATCAATATTGAGGTTTTCTTTTTCCGGCCGGCGTGCAAAGTGAAACATAACCTCAATCGAGATGGAAACCGAGATCGCCCGAATAACAAAATTGAAAGGAATTGAAAATTGGGCTGCCTGGAAATTCCAAGTACGGGTTACGCTACAATCTAACGGCTCCTGGGACGCAATCACCTCCACACTCCCTGAACGAGAGACAGATATGACCGAGGCCATGCACACTCAAGTAATTACAACATGGAAGAAGAAAGACATTACAGCGCAAAGAATCATCGCCACCTCTGTGGAAGAGAAACCTCTACTGCATATAATCAACTGTGAATCGTCGAAAGCCATGTGGGACAAGCTGATGTCAGTTTATGAACAGAAGTCCGAAACCAGTGTGCACATGCTACTACAACAGTGGTACAATCTTCAAAAGAGCTCTTCAGACGACATCGTTACTCACGTAGCTCGACTGGAAGATCTTGCACATCGTTTACAAAATCTGGGTGAGAAAATTCCAGATCAGATGATCATTACAAAAATCTTAATGACTATGCCTTCATCGTATAAACATTTTATTAGTGCATGGGAATCCACGCAAACTGATGAAAGAACGCTTACAAATTTAGTAGCCAGGCTTACGATTGAAGAGGCAAGAATGGAACAGAGCGAAAAACCAGAGAGTGCAGCGTTCACAGCAGCAGGCAAACAATCTAATAAGAAGACTGGTAAGAAACCCGACAAGACAGGCACATGTCACTATTGTCACAAACCCGGCCATTGGATCCGAGACTGTAGAAAACGAAAAGCAGCGATTTCTAAGACGTCAGATAAAGGAGAGGCCCTCATCGGAGAAGCTTTGTCTACAATACAAGAGGATGGGACAGTCAACAGTGAATGGTACATGGATTCAGGTGCAACGGACCACATGTCGAATCAGCGAGCATGGTTTGCCACGTACAGCGAATTTCAAGAGGAAATATCAGTACGCATTGGGGATGGAAAACTTATCCCTGCGATTGGTTCTGGAGAAATCAACATTCTGGCCTTTGATGGAAAAGAATGGATACGCAAGCACCTCAGCAATGTTCTGTATGTTCCTGAACTAACATATAATCTTTTTTCATTAGGAGCAGCTCTCGACAAAGGCATGACGTATCAGTCTAACAAGCAAACATGCCAACTGATGAAGAATAAAAGTATTGTTGCAGTGGGAGAGAGACAGAATAAACTATTTCGGATGAAATTCAAGGTCATCGCAAATAAAAATGAACATGAAGCAAATGTCGTCACAAACAACTCTCTTATGACTTGGCATAAACGAATGGCACATCAAAATGTGACTCAGGTAAAGAAAATATTAAATAAATCGGAAACTAACTTTCAGAATCAAAATCTTCGTTGTGAGGACTGCATTTTGGGTAAAATGCACAGACTGCCTTTTCCGAGGAGTGACACCAAGTCTGTACGAATAGGCGAACTCATACACGCGGACTTGTGTGGTCCGATGCAAGAAAATTCTCTAGGAGGCGCACGATATTTTCTTTTACTGAAAGATGACTATAGTCATTGGAGAGCGGTATATTTTATCAAACAAAAATCCGAGACGACCTACTGCCTGGAAAATTTCTTCAAGAAAATGGATAAGCATCTGGAAAAAGGGATTAAATACCTGCGGACAGATAATGGACTGGAATTTGCAAATCAGAAAATCGACGATCTGACACATCGCTATGGTATTACACACCAAAAAACGGTACCATACACTCCTGAGCAAAATGGAGCTATTGAACGTGATAATCGAACTGTCGTCGAGCTAGCCAGGACATCACTTCACGCGAGCGGATTACCGATCAAAATGTGGGCTGAAGCGGTCAATTACGTCGTGTATACGCTCAATCGAACAGGAACCAGTAGCAGGAAAGAAATGTCCCCTAGTGAATTATGGCTCAAGAGGAAACCAAAACTTACAAGTCTCAAGATTTTTGGAGAAGAAATCTATTTCCACATTCCAAAGGAAGGAAGGCGTAAATGGGACGTCAAAGCTGAAAAAGGTTTTCTTGTAGGTTATGATGAAAATACGAAGGGCTATCGTGTCTGGCTTCAGGAACGAGATCAAGTTAAAATATTTAGAGATGTTGTGTTTACCGGTCGGCAGTATAAACATCATCTGATAGAGAAGAAATCAACTGAATCCGAAATAAGTTTTGACTGCAGTATCAAGGATACAACAACGCCGGATGAGGAGTTGAGATCAGTTCAAGTGCAAGACCTTCCACAAGATAGTAGCGATTACAGCGATGCAGAGGATGATCTACAAAATCCAACCGAGAAAGAGAAAACTAACGAAGATGGGAAGAAAAAAGAATACCAGCTGAGAGATCGCAAATCGATAAAACCACCGGACAGATATTGTAATGCATGTATATCTGTTGTAGATTATAAAGAACCAGAGTCATATGAGGAGGCAATTACGAGCAGCGATGCAGAAAAATGGGAAGAAGCTATGGGCGACGAGATCAACTCCCTGAAGAAGAATCAAACCTGGACCCTAGTAAATCCATAAATATTTATGCATTAAAACCGGCAACGTCTGCAAGAAAGCATTCGAGTTCAACGCTAGTTTTGGTTTAGCCCATATGTACGCTCAATTCTTGCAGACGTTGCCGGTTTTAATGCATAAATATGAAATTGGAAGTTTTGTTCCAACTTGCCCCCTTGTTCCATATGTTACCCCACTCTACGCGCGGTATCTGAAAAACTAAATTTAAGAATTTCACATTGCTTTATCATTGCTAAGAATTAATGGAATTTTTGCTTATTGCAAGCCTTACTTATTCTTTTAAATAAATATATAAATAAATATTATTGTACTTTTATGTCAGTTAAGTGCGCTTCTTATAAGGTAATTATATCACCTGTGATCTTAGAGCAAGCCATTTATCCTAATTATAACATTATATTTATACTCATGAATTGTAGTGTTAATACATGTTCACAAATTATCGTGTGCAAGTATGTGTTGTACTAAATAATATTAAATATATTATATTTCTACAGCTTCCTTTTATAGCATATATTCTATTTACACAAATTAATATCTTATAATTTAGTTTAAGATTTAGATTAGTGTTATGTTTCTTCGATCTCTCTTACAATGTATTAATTATCGATCTTTGAGGAGATAACGGTAAAACTTTACAAACACGGACCCAGCCCCAATGACCTTGACCTTGGCATATGTTGTCAAGGTCACCTTACTGAGTGACCTTCAGAAGGTTTTAGCCGTCGCTCGTTGTTCGTTAAAAAGTTATGTAAAACAAACGTATTGATCGTTTCTTTGATATAATGAGTGAGGCATATCCATTTTAATAAAAGATATTTACAATATATATTTTCCGTTATTATATCTGTCATATATCTATTGACCAAGAATAATTCTTCCTTCCCGCGGTAAAGTTGATTAAACACGTAAGTTGCAAGTGTTTTTGGCACGGCGCGCTACGCGCGCCCCACCCCCATCCCACCCCCACCCCC
>NW_011964649.1:0-4742 GCF_000949405.1 Vollenhovia emeryi
CAGAGTCATGATGGACGTCGTGAATGCCCGAATCTTTTCGTTAACGCCTTGTTTTCGATCATTTATTTGTCGGTCCAAATGGCGTAACTCGCCTGGAGACAGATAGAAATCTCTCAGGCCGGCTTTCAAATCTTTCAGTGTGGCGTAGTTCGTCTGAAAGTTACGGAACCACAATTGTGCTTCGCCACGGAGCAACTCCGGGAATCCTTTCAATAACTGTTCGTCCGTTAATGCATAGGCACGTTGTAATTCCTCTATTCTTTCTAGGAATGTATATAGATCACGCCCGTCAAAATGACAATTCCACTTCCTCATCTGGTCAAGGATCTTTGTTTCGTCTATTCTGGTTTGATCCCTCGTTGGCGTGGAATGTCGCATTTGTCTTAATTGGTCCAACTCGGTTTGCAATCTTTGCGCCTGTCTGAGTTGGTCTAGTTCGGCTTGCATCCTCTCCATATCGCGGGTTCGGTCATCTTCTTCTTTATAACCAGGGTCGTCTTCTGGCTTGTCCTGATATTCCTCCGGGTGCGATCGTATGTAAGCCACTAATCTCTGTCGCAGTGTGGCCAAATGCCCCTCAGAATCGACCTCTTTTTCAATTAATTCGAGTTGTACTCGATCTTTTGATAGGGCATATACCCAGGACACTCTTGGTGTAACGCTCATTATGCCTATTGGGGAGGGAACTCTAATCGTGTTTCCTAAACGGTATTCCCTCGCGGGGTTACGGATTCTGCCTAACGGTAACGTACTTATTCTCCCCTCAAACGATCTATTTCCTCGTATAGAAACTTCACTAAATTTTCACACAGGTCCCTGTTCGGGCGCCATGTAACGAAGCGCTCAACTCTTCCCGGTACTGGATTCCGGACAGGACTCCGGCGGGTATTATTTATTACGCGAATAAATACGGAAATTAGTCGGACGCGCGGTTCCGACTAACGGTTGGAAGAGTTGGCGTTCTCTCGGTCGGTGTTTGACGTGCTGTATGTCGTCTAAAAGAATCCTCCGTTCCTCCTGTTTGCCGAATATGCTCAGCTCCAGGGCCGTCGGGAGGGAAGGAGGACAAGATCTTAATTCGCTCAGTGAGGTAATCGCTTGGAAGGGATCGGAAATAAATCGGACAGGTGTTTTAACGGTTAAAACCGATATGAACGAGGTTTATTCAAAAGTCAGGTACACGGAATCGAGGTAGTTTACAGAAAGTACGCCCTGTGATCAAATATAAAGGAAAGAAAAGTAGTGGATTACATCGAGTCCGCCCTGTGATTAAATATAAAGGAAAGAAAAACAGGATTAGTGATATGTCTACGGAAAATTATTAAATGAATTATAATAATGTACAAAAGCACACGGCCGGATCGGAATACGGATTATCAAATAGTAAGGCCGGTCGGATTAATCGGAAGTGAACAGAAACGCCGTTGAATTAAAGAATACAGGAAAACAATATGACAAATGATTAACTGGATAATTAAGCTAATATGGAAAATACGCAACTGGAACGGTATATAATGGTAGGACTATCACTATTGACCGGTAACGCTGGGACGGTCGGAGAGGACGTTATTTATGGGATCCTCAAGCACTCTGTAAGGAAACGAAATGACGGGATTATTTCTACGGAGCTTACAGCTATTGTTAATTAATTAATAATCTTTCTCCCTCCCGAATATTCCCCCCGAACTCCACACCGGTCAGGGGACAGGAGAAGGAATCTGGTCAGGTCAGGATCACGCCCGAGCAGCGCCTCGTTATGCGTGAATTTCATTAGTGGTGTACACCGGGCAGCATCCCGTTACGTGTACGCTACTGCGGATATGCTCCGCTCCCTCGGAATACGGTGGTGCCCGTAATTACGAGGGGAACGGAGCCGGGTACGGATACGGGAGACCGGTACGGGAAAAGTAACTTGTGTACATCGGGCAGCACCCCGTTCTTGTACGTTACTGCGGGGCTGGAGCACACGACGGAGCAGCGCCTCCACCTGTCATGTGCTCCGGTATGGTATATCGCCGACGGACAAGAGCACCCGTGAAATCGACGTATACCGCAGCGGAGGTACCCACTGCCGGGTGTCGTCGCTCGGAGCTCCGAGGCAAGACTAAGTTAAAGCGCCGGCTCCGGAGGGGCTTTTATACCTCCGGAGCATAGGCGCGCGGGGTAGAGACGGCCGGGGCAGGCGCGGCGTTGCCAGTTCCGCGTTGGCATGGTAACCGCGGCTCTATTTCCTTCTCTCTCGCTCCAGGAATTTCGGTTTTTTGCTACCGGCCGCGCCTCCCCGGATGCCTCCGTTACATCCTATACACGAGTCCATTACGTAATTCGAAATCTTTACTTTCTTTAATTTCCAGTTCCTTACGTATTTGTTGAATTATTTCATCTTTATCTTGTTTTACCGATAATACTCGTTCGAATGTGTTCCCTTCTAATATTAATATCGCATGACATCTGCTGAGGGCGTCGACGTGCGACATTTTTTATCCTGGGCGGTGTTCAATGATGTAATCATACGATTGTAAAAATAACGCCCATCTTGATATACGCGGATTTATGTTCTGTTTTTTAAAGTTAGACGGAAACTATCGCAATCTGTGAGAACCTTAAATTGGATGCCGGATAAATATATGTGAAATCTTTTGATCGCATATACGACTGCTAAGCATTCAAGTTCGAAACTATGGTAACGTGTTTCGGTATCCGTAGTTCGTTTGCTGAAGTAAAAAACGGGTTTAAGTTTGCTGTCTTTTTGACGCTGCATCAAATAGCTCCGAAACCACTAGAGCTTGCGTCACAATGCAATTCGGTTTCTAATTTAGGCGAATAAATTGCCAATATGGGTTGTGATGCTAAGCAAGCTCTTTAAAGTCTCAAAGGCGGCATACTCGTCCGCCTCAAATTGGAATTTCGCGTTTTTCTTTAGGAGATCGTACCATGGTTTGGCAATCCGCGAAAAATCCTTAACGAATCGTTGAAAAAAACTTGCCAAGCCTACAAACCGATGAACTTCGCTTATATTCCGAGGTAACGGATAGTTTAGTATTGCGTCGACGTTCTCTGTACTAGGTCGAATACTATCATTGTCTATTGTATATCCCAAGTAGTTAATTTTTTCCAATAAAAACGAGCACTTATCAAGTCGGAATTGCAAACAAAATTGAGCTGCGCGTTTCAATACTTCTTTTAGAATATTTAATTGTTCATCAATGTGTTTCGTGGCAATTAAGATATCGTCGACATATAACAATATTTTGTCTTGTTGAATCAAGTCTGAAAAAATATCATTGACAAATCGCTGAAATACCCTAGGCGCGTTTGTGAGGCCAAAAGGCATACGTACATATTCGAATTGGCCAAGGGGTGTAACAAATTCCGTCAATTTTATGGAGGGTTCTGCAACCCTTACATGGTGAAATCCATCACGCAAGTCGAGAGATGTAAAGTATCGCTTGTCACGCAATCTATCTAAATGGTCGTCTATTAAAGGTGTTGGAAAGTTGTCTTTTATTGTGATTTTGTTTAATTCACGGTAGTCAATGCAAAGACGTAATTCCCCAATCTTTTTATGGACCAATACAATGGGGCTTGCGTAATCGGAGTTACTGGGTCGAATAATATCGTCCTTTCGCAATTTCTCGAGGATTTCTTGCAATTTTTGTTTATCTGTATACGAAAGTCTACGCGGACGATAACTGATTGGTTGCTTATGCTTTAAGTTAATTTCTAATTGAACGTTAGAGAGTGGAATCGGTGTATTAGTGTTGGGTCCCGATGTGGACGTTCGGGATGGTGTCTCGAACGAGGAAGGAAAGGACGTAAGGCCTAGGACGATAACAGATTGCGAGCCTCGTAATGTTCACGTAAGCGGTCTTTATTCGGATACACCGATGTGAGCTCTGTGCAAGACCGGTAAGAACTAACTGATTGGACGCTCCCCCTCTCTCTGTATGTCGCTGTCGCTGGCAGTGGCGGCGGCGTCGGGTGACAGTGCCCAACATCTTCCGTCTCAGGAAGTTACCCTTTTTTTTTTGTGACCCGGTGGAAATCCTCATGGACCGTCACCCGCCCCCTCTGGAGAAGGGGACGGGTGGTGTGTGGGACTCGTCTCCCTGGCACTTGGGCAATTGACAACCCAAGGCCAGTGCGCAATGGAGACGCCTACCGCACTAAAACCACCGGGGGTGGACTTCTATGCACCATGCTGAACCGGCCGGGGACAGCGACGCATTTACTTCCTGGCCGGCTCGGCGCCACGCGCCTGTTACTGGCACGTCCCTCTATGTCCAATCTTGGACTGCACCCTTCTAGCTTGGGCGCGCTTCTTGCGCATTTGCGTGCGCAGCGGCGGGGATGCCACCAGGCCCCTCGCCGCACCCCCTAGTTGCTGACGGGGGAAGGGCGGGTCGTGGGTCTCCAGCCCACGCCCGCCCGCCAGGGGTCCCTAAGGACTTCCTGGCCAAAGCTCCTTTTAGTCGCCTCTTACGACAGGCAGGAGATACCCCAGGCCTATTCTTACGGCGGAACCTGGACGCCAGATCATCCCCCTTTTCCCCCTTTTTCCCTCGTCACAGGGGATGTGACTGGGGGTAGAGAGAGATCTCTCTCCGCCCCCTACTCCTATGGGGAGAGCTCCGTTAGGTCCTCCCCGGCACCGGCGGCGTCCCCCCCACCAGACTTTACTCGTCTAATGGGAAGTCGTGTCTCCGTCGCCGGTACCTCCTTCCCGAGGGGCACTATTATAG
>NW_011964650.1:0-4743 GCF_000949405.1 Vollenhovia emeryi
GTTAGCGAGGGTCTACGAGAAGGACCGACCATGACCCTGGTGCAGATCAGCGCGGTAATAAAAGATTTACGAGAAACCGCCAATAGACTAAAATTAGAGACGATCAGTATCGCAAAAACAGATACCGTTAACAACGTGCCATGGGGAGATATCAGACCCCTCCTGCAACTGAATTTTGTCGAGTCAGAAATAAAAGTAATTATATGTAACGGATCAATTAAATACCCTCCTAAGGATCTCCGCCCCGTCATAATTGGCGAAATGCACTGCTCGCCTACCGGAGGACATCGAGGCGTTACGAAAACTTACAACAGAATAAAACATAAATACTATTGGGAAAATTTAAAATCTGACATTCAACTACATATTCAGCAATGTTTACAATGCCAATTAAAGAAATTAGTGCGAGTAAAAACTAAACAACCTATGCTCATCACAGATACACCCGGATCTTCCTTTGATAAAGTAGCAATGGATATAGTAGGCCCCTTGCCCGAAACAGGAAGAGGAAACCAATATATTCTGACTTTGCAGGACCAATTAACAAAATATTGCATGGGAATACCCCTACCAAATCAAACTGCTGAAACCATAGCAGAAGCTTTCGTGGATAGATTTATTTGTGTATTAGGAGCACCTAAATCAATATTAACAGACCAAGGAAGAAATTTTATCAGCGATCTAATGAGAAAGATTGCCAAAATATTTAGAATTCGCAAATTTCGCACAACTGCTTTTCATCCACAATCCAACGGCTCACTAGAAAGATCACATCATGTTCTAGGAGAATATCTGAAGCAATATGCAAACGAACAGCAACAATGGGATCGATGGATCGGACTCGCAATGTTCAATTATAACACAGGCGTACATGAAGCCACCAAACATACTCCTTACGAATTAGTTTTCGGTAAAATTGCAAGGATGCCATCGAACGAATCTCTGGCCCCGGAAGACAAATTAGCTAATTATGATGACTATTTAATAAATCTCGTTACACAACTTCACGCCATACAGACCAACGCTCGTGAAAATGTCATAGAGGCTAAACATAAATCAAAAAGGTACCACGACAAAAAAATCAACCCTCAAACCTTTAAACCCGGAGATCACGTATTCCTACAAAAAGGGCCTAAACCAGGTAAATTCGGAGATCACTATACCGGACCTCACGAAGTTTTAGAAATATTAAATAAAAACAATGTGAGAATTAGAATCAAGAAAAATAGCAAAATTGTACACCCTAACCGATTACGAATTTCTCATATTACGACAAATACTAAGTAGTCACTTATGTAACTTACAGATGGATCCCCGGATTAAAGAAATAATTATAATATTAATATTAATCATAAAAACTCAACGGACTTATGGAATAATAGGATACGATTGCGGTTCTGCATCGGCCAACTTAACCACACTATCACTAATAAATGTTGAAGAATGCGACATCCCCTTGCCGAGTGTAAACTCTAGCAGAGTTTACATACAATTACTCCAGCTTAATGATTTCAAATCCGTAAAAGTAATACAATGCAAGGTTGAAATAGATCGTTTAATTAGGAAATGCGGAATGTGGTCTCACACTATGGATGTTTATAACGGCAAATATTCATACATAAGCGAGACATCTCGAGAAGCGTGCCAGAATATGCACACTTACGGAAGCTTCGAAATAGCAGGAACTATAATTGCCGGATTAAAACCAAACCAAACTACAAGTCGCCCAGTAGTTCTAGCTGGTCACGTTGACAACGACGGATCGTGTTCCGGAGGTGCCTATTCAGATCCTTACGGAAGTTGGGGAAACGTCGTAGTATTAGGCAACATAAAAATCACAATACAAGATTACGTTGCTGACGTCCGTTTGCATAATAACCGAGTGCAACTTAGATCAGGTGTAGCCTGCGAACTTAGCGCTACAAAATGCACTGACATTGAAGGTGGAAATACTTTCTGGGATCCAGTGCCCGCAGACTCGTGTAAATTCTCTGATTATAGCGTGCTATATCAAGGGTTTGCGGATAAAATAATCGATAATTTAAGCGAATTATCTCAAGTCGCTTATTCACTAAAGACAGAAGAAACCGTTTTTGCCCTAACCAGCACGGGCAAATACGCTACATGCGGGTACACGCTCACTCGAACTGAACACCCTAAGCTAATAATTTTCGAAACCACACCCGGTGTCGCTGTATTCAAAAATTCTGGCCGTATAAACAACCTTGATATATTCACATATATGAATTCAAAATTCGTTTACGTAGAAAAACACATTCGAACTCAAATAAATCTATTGTACCAAAATATCCTAACGCAACAATGCAATCTCGAGTTACGACTAATGCAGAATGCCCTAGCTATAGCCTCGCGCTCTCCCGACATCTTCGCCTATCACTTCATGAAGGGCCCCGGATACATGGCTTTATCTGCCGGAGAAGTAATTCACATCGTAAAATGTGTCCCGGTCGAAGTGAAGCTGGCTCAAACTCAGGATTGTTACGATCAACTTCCGGTAGTACGAGAAAACCGTACATATTTTCTAACACCGCAAACACACATTTTATTACGCCAAGGAACGCAGATTACCTGCAACTCCTTCGCCCCACCTATGTACCATCTCGGGGGCGCCTGGTATAAACTCATGCCGAGACCGGTGGAAACAGTAGCTCCAGCCGTCATGAAACCTCTAACCAGACCATCCTGGAAATATATTAGTCCCGGAGCACTGGCCACTAGTGGCATATATTCACAAGACGACTTAGAAGAACTTAAAGATCACATAATGTTTCCCGCTGAGCGACCCTCTGTTCTTAACACCGTAGCGAGAGGAGTAATGGGACGACCAACCACACTATACGGGGGGTCGATCTCCAACCTTCTCGATGAAGCTTCTATCGAAAAGGTTGCTATGTCAGCCTGGCTAAAATTCTGGAATAAATTCTTAATCTTCGGCAATATCAGCGCCGGAATGCTCGGAATATATTTATGTATAAGAACTGCAAAATTAATTCTGGATACTCTGGTACATGGATACGCCTTACATACTGTATACGGGTGGTCAGTGTACCTGCTGGGAGCAATATGGAATTCAGCGACTCATCTGCTGTTGCATCTGGCAAATAAAAAACCCGAAACCAAACCTCCGAATAACTATCACCCGGCTCGCTCCGACCATAACGAGACAGAGCTTCCCGAACTACACCCTCCCTCGAAGAACGATGCGGTCCCACAACACATGTATCTTCCCCTCCCTCCAAAAGAAACTACCGGATATACACTCAAACTTAAGGATTAATAGAGATGAAGGAGCGATTTGCAAGAACAACCAGCAGAAGCTCTCAAATTAGCATGTTCCGTCATGCAGCAACTCAACCCGGATTTTATTTATTCTTTTTAGAAATGGAAATCCCTGCGATCGATACTCAACAGCTGACCCGTAGCCCCCTGCGGGTAAAGATCCTCAGGGTGGAGTCTCCCACTTTCTTCTGGGTGAAAATCCAGAATGAAAACGATGCCCTCGAGGAACTCCTCGAGGAATTAAACTGGAAAATGGGGAGACGAGGCCACCCCATACAGCATTGGCCTCACCACCTCGTCCCAGGAGAAGCGGTTGCCATCCGCGAAACTCGGGGATGGCAAAGGGGGCTGATAACGCGGATCGAACGGGGTGACCAAGTCACGGTCGCCCTGCGCGATTGGGGACGATCGGTCCAACGACCGATGACTGAAATATACCAGCTGCCGAAGCGCTTTCGCGAGCTCGCATGGCAGGCCATACCCTGCGGCCTTGCCAATGTGGAGCCCGTGAAAAGCCGGACCGGATGGCCATATAAGGTCATCCAACTGGCGAAGTTGCTCATGGAGAAGAGGACGGGATGGATGCGAATCCTCGAACCAATAAATAACGCAGGCGCGTTGATCTCGCTAGAGATCAACCCAGAAACGACCACCGAAGAGCGCAGACCCAAGGAGCTGCTGCTACGGATGGGGTGCGCCGTGCACACCGAGGAGCAGCAGGGAGCTCTGCTGCAGAGGTTCCTCGCGGCATGCTCGCTCCAGAGCGAAGAATTAGATTAACCTTAGCCTTACTTGCCAGCGAAAAAAAAAAAAAAATTTTTTTCTTATATGTACGTTTAATCTTAGGTTTATAACATCAGCATTTTTTAAATTTTTTTTTCTCTCTTTCTCATTTTATTTTATTTTTATTATTATTATTATTTTTTTTTTCTCTCTTTCTTTGCTCATTATTTTATAAGTTGATTTTAATTTTAAGTACCCACGTAGTTATAAGAATTAAGAATTAGTATTAGCCCTAACTGTGTAATATTACAAGTAATTATAAGTTCCTAAATTTCAACCTTTCACCTCCAATATTTCACCTTCAACAGTTTCATATTGTATTGATATATTACGTTTAATCTCCTTAATTTAAGCTTAATGTTACACGCCAGCGCGGCCTATAAAAATTAAGAACAATCCTATTATAGATATAAGTTTTCAATACCAGGAAACAAAATTTGTACTCAATCTTATAACTATAAGTTGACTTCAACCTTAGATATAAAATTTCAAATTAATTCAAATAAATATTCTATTACTACCACTGAAATCTATTTAACTTCTTTTTCTCAGCTCCATCTCTTTTTAATCAAATCCAGTGCGTTCCCTTATAATACAACAAAAACATATATATATATATACATATTATAAAACTAATACCAGCGGCTACCTGACTGTCGA
>NW_011964651.1:0-4747 GCF_000949405.1 Vollenhovia emeryi
GAGAGAGAGAGAGAGAGAGAGAGAGAGATTTGTTTACTTTGCTTTCTAAATAAAGTAGCCTAGGCCTAAATTATTATTATATTACATTTAATATTTTAAAATATTTTATTTCAATTAGAAAACCGAAATAACTTTCGCGTAATATAATGTTCATAATTAAATTGCAATTATTTTCATGTACAATTTTGGTTGTGTTCCACACGCGGAATAAAATATCTCCCAAAGATTCAGGACTTTGCAGTACAAGGTACCGCGGGAAATAGCGAGTATTTTCTACATTTAGATTATTAAAATATAAACTGCCAGATTATGAAATCATGCCCCGAATGTCTCCTACATCCTCTCGATCCAATTAGTTCTCTATTACCCCTTGCTCTACACCCTCTTCATCTGCACTGTCATCCTGTCCATCGTCTTCCTCTCCATGCACCAGGGCTCAAGTAACTTTATCTGCATTTAACTCTAATACATCATCCACTTGTCGATTAGCCTCTTTTGCATTCTCCTCCTCTCCAGGCTCCTCCTCACGATCTTCCTCCTCTATTCTTTTGCGTAACTCTCCAACATTTTTCCATACGCGTTAATGACGAGTATCTTATCCATTCCAGAATTTATAAAATTAAGTATGTTTAAAAAAATTAATTAATACATACTTCTAAGATCATTCTGTTCCACGATGTAAGTTGATTTGCTCCTCTTCTGAGATTATTTGAGCCACAATATCTCTCTCTACATTAAATATAATTTTTCACCTGTCTGTTTAAGTCGGGCTGGTCTACAAAGCCTTCGTTGAAAAAGTTTTTCTCCCCCGCGTGACGCTATTATTTTGATGGTCTTAGTAATCCACAAGAACCGTCCTGGTGTAATCGCATTTATTGATTTTCAAAAATAACATACTTATGATGAAATCATCTACTATTATATACTGATTTTTGCGATGGCATTTAGAGAGAATAAATTTATTACTTGCAAGTTTAACATAGGAGAATATGATACACATTATGGGTATTAATTTTTAATTTAGAGTATTTCTATATAAAGGTTGGTCTAAAAGTCACGGAACGGTTGAATATCACGAGTAATTGAGGGAGGTTCCGAAAACGGAAAAAAATAAGCATTTCGTATTTTTTATAACAGATTCGCATGCCACGTTAAAAAAATTTCCTAGGTTTTCACTCAAATATTTTTTTATCGGCATAATACCTTTTGAGATGTTCAAGAGAAAATATAAAATTTTTTAATGTTTAGCTTATGATATCTCGATTACTGTTTGCCAAGGCGAAAAGAAGTACAGGACATTTTTACCTGATTTTGAATCTAGAATATGCTTTCTAAATAGTGCTCTAATTATTGACCCTTTTTATGTGTATTATATATATAAGCACCGGGTGTCTGTCTGTCTGTCTGTCTGACCGCGAACTCCTCCTACATTTGTGGGCCGATCCTCGTGCAACTTGGCTCAAAATTTTCAAAAATTATTTTTATCAAGTTTTGCCAACCCACGCACCCACCCACGCATTCTAAATGTTTGTTTACTCCTCCTACATTTGTGGACCGATCTTCATGCAAACGTTCTTAAAATTTTCAAAATTTTTCGGGGGAGGCTTTCGGGAGAGGCTGCTAAGGGGTTTTTTTTAACCACATATTCGCACTGTTTGTTTTGTTCGGAATGCGCATGCGCAAATGATCCTTTGCGCATGCGGACTGCGAATTTCCAATTTTTTTTGGGATTGTGACAATGGGGTTTTTTTCAAGTTTTGCCCACCCACGCACCTACCCACGCATTCACGCCTTAAAATTTTCCAAACCGCGAACTCCTACTACATCTTTGGACCCACAATTTTTCGGGTGAGGCATAATTAAAATAACTATTTTAACAAAAAAAAAATTAATCTCCACTTCTTTAAATTTATAGAACCTTTTAATTATACAAATATCAATTTAAACCTTTAAATTATGCAACAAATATCAATTTCTCCTAGAAAATACACATAAAAATCGATATTCGTTTCTGTAAATTTTGCGATATTGGAGTTGGTCGAGCGCAGGTCATAACAGATGATATTATAATAACTGCTATTTTCATAGAATAAAATGAGCTGTACTGACAGATACTGATTTTGATAAAATTTATAATTTATAAAGAGAAAAGAAATGGACCACGACCGGAATAATGATGAGCTGAATTTAAAAGGAAGTAAGTTTAATGATGAAAAATATACCATTTTAACAATTAATTCTAAAAGAATTGAAATAATAATTTATATGATTTTATAAAAAATTATAGTTTTCGAAGATGGTTGGGAAATAGCATTGTTTGAAGCGGCAGAGAGATACGAGAGGGAGGAGAGAGAGGAGATAGAAAGGAAATTACGCGATAACGAGAAGATCGAGAATAAATTAATTGAAGATAAGGAATTTTTTGAAGATGATAAAAAGCGGAGGAATAAGGATGATGAGGGAAAGGAAGACCGTAAAAGAGGAAGAAAAATATTAAAAATAAAAAAAAATGTAATTAATTAATTATTTAAAATATATAAAAGATAATATTTTAAATAAATATTATAGCGACTTATTTTTTTTTAAAATTAATATAATATTTTAGTTAGAGTGAGTATATATATATTAGAGAGAGTGATTGTGTTTGTGTTTGGGTGTGTGAGTGTGTGTGTGTTTGAGTATGTGTGCGAGTGTGTGTGTATAGAATTTTATTGAATAAAGAAGGATTTATTTATTGAAAAGATAAAACATTATTTTAGATTGATTCCGTTTTTTATATTAGATCCGGTTTTTATATTAGAGAGTGAAGTGTGTTTCTTTGTGTTTTTTTGTGTGTGACTATGTCTGCGAGTGTGTGTTTCTATAGATAAAAAATGATTGAGTGAATATAGTTTTTTAATATCAATCGAAAACATAAGAATTTCAAAACGAAAAAATATTGAGAAAGATATTGGTTGTGAATTAAAAGAAAGACTTTTACGAATTTCGTCTCAGTTGCACGACGCCTTTACTAAGATCTTGAAATAAATCACATAGCCGGTTACGCGGCCTATCCTGCGAAGGACGCGAAAAAACCTGTTCGGAAGAATTTTCCAGCGCATCCACTGAATCATAAATCGTGAAATTAACAATTTGAGTTTCTGGCGCCGCGTCGGGTAAAGATCACGTGAAGGTACAGCGTTACTTCTAAACAGTTCGTGGAATTGATCTCTGGAGTCTTTTTAAGGAAATCCTGTGATATGTCTGTCATAGATCACGCAAAAGTAGATCCAGTCTTTTAATAATTTGGTAAGATTGATCTCTTCAGAATTCAATAACGGATATATTCAGATCAAGTAATAAATATTGCACATGGGGTTAGGCCGCAATTAGTTTCAGGTATTGATCTATTCTGCGTATTCAGACGCAAATACAGGGAACACATTATAAATCATAGTTACGGGTACTGCCCAAGGCGATCGTAAAATCGTTCCTGGAAGGATCGTCTGAGGTTTATCCTAAGTTGGTAAATTTGATGAAATCAATTAAACGCCACTGAAGCGTTTCTTCAAAAAGAACAGGTGAGTCATACATATGATCCGCGACTGGCTGTTGGTCAGAAAATTCATCGAAACGATCTAATAAACGTCGAACGAGGATTTTGTTTGATGTCTGTGATAGATCACGTAAAGTTAAATAGAGGCGAATAATAAGTTCGTGCAATTGATTTCCTTAGAGTTTATTGACGCATATTCTATAATCCTGTCCTCTTTGACCGATCATTTTTGGAAACGGTGGAATAAACGTCGTACGACGATTTTCTTTCATGCCTGTCATATATCAAGTAAATTTAAAGCGTGGTTAATAATAGGTTCGTAAAATTGATCCCATGTGAATTTATTTCGGGAATATTCTGTGAACTAGCCAAACTTTGGCACACGTTAATTTAAAAAATTGATCCTAATTGTGACTAACTTTTTAAAAATTGGCACGATAGGGCAAATAATAAATTAGTGCAATTGATTTCTTGAGAGTTTATTGATACATATTCAGTAATCCTGTTCTCTTTGACGGATAATTGTTTGAAACGATGGAATAAACGTCGTACGACGAATTTCTTTAATGCCTGTCATTTATCAAGTAAAGTTAAAGCGTGGTTAATAATAGGTTGGTGAAATAGATCTCATGAGAATTTATTCAGGAATATTCTGTGATGATGTTATAAATATTTCGCAAAGGGTTACGCAGGCATTCGTTACAGGTATTGATCTATTGAGCATATTCAGAAGAAATTCCTGAGAACGATTTATAAATCTTAGTTACGGGTACTCTCGAGGGCCATCGTTAAATCGTTCCTCGAAAGATTGTCGGAGGTTTATCATAAGTTCGTAACTTTGTCGAGAAGAATTCAACGCAATTGCTGCGTTTCTTTAATAAGAACAGGTAAGTCCTACATATTATTCAGGACTGTCTTCTTAGTCGGATAAATTTGGGAAAACATACAATAAACGTCGTACGACGATATTCTTTCATGCCTGACATAGATCAGGTAAAGGTAAACCGAGGAGAATAATAAGTTATTGAAATTGATCTCCTCACTTTTTCCTGAGGGTGATTCTGTGATCCTGTTCTCTTTGTAGGATAATTGTTCGAAACGATGCATTAAACGTCGTACGACGATTTTGTTTGATGCCTGTCATGGATCACCTAATGGTAAAGCGAGGCTAATAATAAGTTCGTGCAATGTATCTGATGAGAATTAAATGAC
>NW_011964652.1:0-1520 GCF_000949405.1 Vollenhovia emeryi
AAATGCAAAACTCTTTTACGGGATTAAAGTACGCAGCAAAATCTAGACTACGCTGATCGACTCTCTCTCTCCTCTCTTTATATCAAAAACGTAAAATACTTAAAAATTTTACTAAATTTTGGTACACATGATAACAATATTTGTTTGATGCAAGAATTCTACAATAAACATTGTAGCGAGATTCCGAAGGAGCTGCGTTTCGAGAAGATTCGAGAGTATCCGAGCGACGCAGGTCGCCTTTGTTTGCCTGGTGGCGTCGCGCTGTCCCAAACTTGTCCGTGCGAGTTTTGTTATCGGGGGCCCTTCTCCTAGGCCGCCGACGGTTCGAGAGTCTTTTGTTTTGTTATCGATGACGAGTCACGACGTGAGCACTCGCGCGACAAGAAGGCAGTCCGCAGCGATACTAGGCCGAAGTCAGTCTGCAGCGATACTTGGTCGAGGTCGGACCACTTACGTTGAGGTCTCATTATGTCTTATGTGTTTTATGTTCATGGTTACGTCTACGTGTCGTCAGTTCACGTATTATGACCTATGTGTGTCCAAATAAATTGGTTATCCGTTTTTACGCAACGCCTTACGCTACACCATCCCACGGCCATCATCCTACAAAGTCAGAAGTGGGATCGGGATACAGGATCCAGGGATACAGGGATACAGGATCCAGGGATACAGGATACGGTATCCAGGGATACAGGATCCAGGGATACGGGAATACTGATTGAGCGATACTGATTCTGGGATTTGACGGAGTTGTCAACTTTATCTCGAGAACGGACGGCGTATTAAGATGACCACGTTGACGGTCGCGGATCTGAAGGAGAAGCTGAGGGAACGAGGTCTGCCGACAACCGGACCGAAGAGCGAACTGACGAAGCGATTACTCGAGGCAGGAGTCGACGCTGAGGAACTGGGTCTGACCGGCGAGGTGCTGGACGACGAGTCGCAGAGGGAAGCAGGTGCCCAGAGCGTCGTTATGGCGGTACAAGAGAACGATCTCCTACGGAGGGAGAGGGACTTAGCCGCGCGAGAGGTCGAGCTCTTGAGGAGAGAACTCGAGCTGGTAAGGACAACGCAACAGCCAGGAGGGAACGTGCCTGTCCGAGCCCGTGTACGAAAATGGCAGGATCTGAAGGATCTGATTGGCGAGTACGACGGTGGCAATTTAGATTTCGACCGATGGGAAAAGCAGGTGAAGAAATTACTTTCTTCATACGACCTGAGCGAGCATCAGGCGAAAGCGCTGATATGTAGCAAGCTGTCCGGCAAGGCGCTCAGATGGTTTCACTCGAAGATCGATTGCGTCGAACTAAGCTGCGAAGACCTTCTCCAAGGATTGAAACAAATGTACGGACAACGAGTGGATCCACTGAAATTACGACGGAAGCTTGAGGCAAGAATGTGGAACGCAGGCGAATCTTTCGCGGATTACCTCCACGATAAGGTAATCCTCGCGAACAGAGTACCAGTTGCTGAGGCTGAGTTAATTAGCTACGTCATCGAGGGCATTCCAAGCCAGGAAC
>NW_011964652.1:2969-4748 GCF_000949405.1 Vollenhovia emeryi
AGTACTTGAGAATGCCATTCGGTCTTAAGGGCGCTCCCCTTAAGTTTCAGCGATATGTTACTCAGTTTTTAAGATCCGATTAATGCTGGGGATATTTCTGTTTATCTAGACGATTTTCTCATTGCGACCGAGACTGTCGAGCATCACTTTCAGATATTGCGAAAAGTTTTTGAGTTACTTGTAGCGAACCGATTAGAGCTACGACTCGATAAGTGCCGATTTTTGCAGACGAAACTAGATTATCTAGGTTACACCATTACTAGCCAGGGCATTCGCCCGACTGACCAGGGTCTTGAGGCGGTCAAGAACTTCCCGATTCCGCGAAACCTTCGGGACGTGCAGAGTTTTTTAGGATTATGTTCCTATTTCCGAAAATTTGTGGAGAATTTCTCAATTATAGCGAAGCCATTACATGATGTTACCAGGAAAAACGTTGATTTTCAATTCGGAGAAGCCGAGAACCAGGCTTTCGAGACGCTAAAAAACCGCTTAATGAATGCTCCTATATTAAGTATATATTCCCCGCTAAGCGAGACCGAGTTACATTGCGATGCAAGCGCAGTCGGATTTGGTGCGATTTTATTGCAAAAGAAGTCAGATCGAAAGTTACATCCCGTTTTTTATTTTTCAAAGAGAACGACCGATGTCGAGTCAAGATACCATAGTTACGAGTTGGAAACATTGGCGATCATTTATGCCCTTCGACGATTCCGCACATACTTGCTGGGAATTAAGTTTAAAATCATTACGGATTGTCAGGCTCTGAGTTTGACGCTGAAAAAAAAGGAAACTAATCCGCGTATTGCGCGATGGGTACTAGAGATGCAAAACTTCGATTACGCGTTGGAACATAGGGCTGGTTCGCGCATGTTACACGTTGACGCATTGAGTCGACAAATATTAGTTGTCGAGGATAACTCATTTGACAAGAACCTCTCCTTATGTCAGACCGACGATCCCTTGATTTCAGAGGTCCGAACGGAATTAGAACGCACAGAGAATAAGTTTTTCGAGATGAGAAACGGATTAGTATACCGGAAGCAAAAAGGGAAAATATTGTTTTACGTGCCCGCGGCACTAGAGTCTAGTATCATTCACAAGTACCACAATGAGATGAGCCACGTTGGTTCTGAAAAAACGGTCAAGAATATATTAAGTAATTATTGGTTTCCAGAGATGAGGGCAAAAGTCGATAAACATATTCGAGGCTGTTTAAAGTGTATTGCGTTTACACCGAATTCGGGACGGCTTGAGGGAGTGCTGCATAGTATACCAAAGGGTACCGTGCCCTTTGCTACGTTACATATTGATCATTTATCCCCAGCTTCCCGATCGACGTCCGCTAGAGCGCGTTATATTTTTTTGGTCGTTGACGCGTTTACGAAATATTTAAAGCTTTACGCCACTAAGAGTACAAACACGTCCGAGGTCATACAGAACCTCCGGTCTTACTTCAGGCATTATAGCCGCCCGTTACGTATCGTCTCGGACCGAGGTAGCTGCTTTACGTCTCGAGAGTTTGAAGAGTTTATAAGCGAGTGCAATATTCAGCACATTAAGATTGCTACCGCGTCGCCACAAGCGAATGGTCAGGTCGAGAGATACAACCGTACGATTTTACCAATGATAGCGAAGTTAGCTGATGAGCGAAACACTCCTTGGTACAATGTCCTTGAGGATGTAGAGTTTGCTTGTAACAATACTGTATCGAGAGCCACTGACGAGTGTCCAAGCGTACTACTTTTCGGAATACGCCAGCGAGGAAATGCGGTGGACGAA
>NW_011964653.1:0-4756 GCF_000949405.1 Vollenhovia emeryi
TACTGTTGGAGGGTGGGTTCAATGACGATTACCGCAGTGTGAGAGTAATGATAGTGTATATATTTCGTAGTGTTATAATGTAGCTATACTCGCTGAGCACCGACATGTAACGTGGTTATAATCTTACTACTGTTTACTAGCGGCTCGGGAACCGCGGGGCACGCGAAGAGCGCCCTCTCTTGGATAACATAATGTCCTATATTATCGGTAACTCTTATCGATGCGTGATCAAGACTCACAATTCCCCCCTTTGTTCACGTATCGTATTACTTTGCCAGTAACTTAAAACTATTAATACAATAATAATGTTTCGCAGAAGGTAAGCCCTTCGTTAGTATATCTGCCTCCATCCTCTCGGTATGAACATGTCTTAGACTAATATTCTTATTTCTAACCTCGTCTCGGATAAAATAATAAACTCTGTTAATATGTTTCGTCCTGTTTGTAATGTTATTCTTATGTACCCAATCTATAGCCGCTTTGCTATCCGTGAACAGGTTGACTGGTGTATTATACTGTCCTGTAACATTTAAACTAATTAAAAAATTACTTAACCATTTTACTGCTTTTGCACCTTCGCATATGGAGATTAGCTCTGCCTCGCACGTAGACATCGTTACCAGATTTTGCTTCCGGCTCGCCCAACAGATTAGGTTGTTACCCAGTTTTACCACATATCCTCCATAGGATTTTGCATCAGCGGTAGTGTTCCAACTTGCATCTGTACTTGCTTCTAGTTTTGGTTCCTGCCGGGTATATTCCAGGTAGTATTCCTTGGTCCCTTTCAGATACCTATAAACGCGCTTTACTGCCTCTAGATGTATTCTTCTTGGATCCTTGCAGTACTGCGATAAATGTGATACCGCATACGAAATATCTGGCCTTGTACCTACTGATAGGTACATTAGAGTTCCAATAAGTTCTTGGTAGTTTATTTTGTCCACTGGCGGTGATCCCTTATATTCATCGAGACTCTGTTGATTTGCTGTGGGCGTCCCTACTGGATTACAATCTTCTAGCCCATATTTTATCAGAATTTTCTCCACGTAATCCTCTTGAGATAGATGTATCCCCTCTGCAGTTTGTCCTATCTTGATATTAAGAAATTTTAATCCTCCGTTCATTTCCTTTATGTCGTATTTCCTTTTTATCTCGGATATTATTTCCTCAATTATGGCTTTATCTGTTCCGATTGCTATACAATCATCTACGTAGATACCTAATATCAATATCTTCCCTTTTCTGACTAACTTGTAAACACACGGGTCTTCCGGTATGTTCTCCAATCCGATGGCCTTCAGGGTTCGATCGAACTCCTCATTCCAATGTCTACCTGATTGTGGCAGTCCATATAAGCTTCTCTCTACTTGACACACGTGGTCTTCTCTATCTGGATCTCTAAATCCTTCTGGCTGTTCCATATATACCGGTTTGTCCAGGTGTCCATATAAGTAAGCTGTTTTCACATCATATTGTTGTATGTGCATCTTCTTAATACTTGCAATAGCAATTAATGCTCGAAATGAGTCCAATCTTATAACAGGCGAAAAGGATTCTGCGTAGTCTATTCCTTCTCGTTGTGAGCATCCTACAGCGACTAGTCTGGCCTTGTATTTTTCTGTTTCTTCGTTAGTGGTATCTTTTAAACTGAATACCCATTTATTCCTTATTATCCTCATATCCTTGGTTTTTGGTACAATTTTCCATACCCTGTGGTGTTCCATTGCTTCCATTTCCTTCTTCATAGCTTTACGCCATTCATTAACTTCTGTAGACTTTGTTGCTTCTGTGTAGCTTGTTGGTATTAATATGTGTCTTGCTGAATTTGCTTGCTGTTTTCTTGCCTCTATTCTTCCGGATCTTCTAACTCCCTGCTCGCGTAACCTTTCCTCTCTTATTTGCATTTCTGCTCTCCGTACGTTTTCAATTTCCTCGTTAGTTATTCCTGGCTTTCTTCCTCGTTTCCTTGGGGTACGTTCCGGACTTCTTTCTTGTCTATTTTCTTCCATGATGTCTTCCCTATCTGATCTGTTGTTCATCTCTTCTTCCGGCGTTTCATATTCTTCTTCCTCTTCTTCATCTGTATCACCTTCTATCTCTTCCGTTTCCTTTTGATCTATACTGTAGAATAGGTCTATGTTGTCATCTCTTTTTTCTTGTTTCGAGCTTAGTAAACTAGATCCTTTTAAATTTTCATTAAACTTTGCGGTTTTTACTGCGCAAACTTTTCTCTCCTCCGGATCGTAGACTCTGTAGCCTCTAGTTTCTAGAGAGTATCCTATAAATATTCCCTTTTTGGCTCTCGGTTTTAATTTATTTCTGTATGTTTTGGGTATATAATAATACGCTAGGCTTCCGAATATCTTTAAGTAGGATACTGTAGGTAATCTGCCCGTCCACAGTTCTATTGGAGTTTTGTCGTCTCCTCCTTTTGCTAATGAGATGTTCTTTAAGTAGGTTGCCGTAGCCACTGCCTCTGCCCAAAAGTACATAGGTAGTTTTGCATCTATTAGTAGAGTCCTGGCTTTGTCAAGTAGGGTCCGGTTGGTTCTTTCCACCACTCCATTGCTTTGTGGGTTATATGCAACAGTTCTTTGGTGTATTATTCCTTTGTGCCTAAGAAATTGCTGGAATTCTGCATTAGTAAACTCTGTACCGTTATCGCTCCTTAGTCTTTTCACCTTCCTTTCAAGTATATTCTCGTACCTGTCTACGTACTCTATGAAATTATTGTAGACTTCCATTTTGGTTTTCATGAAATAAACGCATGTATAACGACTATAGTCATCGACTATTACTAATATGTATCTATTTCCTCCCATGGATTTGGTAGGTAATGGTCCGCATACGTCTATGTGAACAAGTTCTAAGGGAGCTTTTGATACTCGTTCGTTTAATTGCTTGTGCGGTCGTTGAGAAATTTTTCCCATAACGCATGCCTCGCACAATTTTAGTTTTTCTCTAGAAAAATCAAGATCTCTTACGGTATTCCGGTGTTTCATCTTGTCTAGATATTCCTCACAGATGTGTCCGAGTCGCTTGTGCCATAACATCTTATCCCTGCGGTCATACTGAATCTCCTCATCCAGGTCCTTGTCTTCACGTTGATCCCTTTTTCCTGCGATCGTATTCCTGCATATCTCGTCCCGGGGTGCAGTATGAACTGTGTATATTCCATCGTGTTCTTTGGCTTCTCCAATCAGTACATTTTCACGTGTGATGATTTCGGCTCCTGCGTTACTAAAAATCACCTTGTTACCGTAATCGACTAATTGGCTAACGGATAACAAGTTTCCTCGTAAAGATGGTGCGTATAACACGTCCTTAATACATATATTTCTATTACCTTTTCTCGTGACTGTGATTACCTTTACGTTTCCTATAGCCTCAGTTTTTATTGACCTTTTATTTTCAGCTAAGTGTATGTTGGTGCAGTAGGGCCTCACGTCCGACATTATTTCTCGGTTTGGGGTCATGTGTGAAGTAGATCCTGAGTCCAATGTCCATGTATCTCCTGATGTCTTCGTAGCCGCTGCGGTGTCAGTCTTGTATGTGCAGTAAGAATATTCATTCTTGTCCCTTATTGCCGCATTCGCCGAGTGTCTTCGTGATCCGTCCGTCTTCCCTCTGCTGGCTGATTTTCCTCTCGGGTTTCTTCCTTCGGTTTGGTTATCTTCTCTATCCTGTCTATAGTAACACTGCCGTGCCAGATGATTTGATTTACCGCATACGAAACATCCAGTAGGATTCTTCTTCTTCCGATTCCCTATCGTCTTATATGCCTTCTCGTCCTTCCCGTCCTGATTATGTCTCATGTCACCGTCCTTTCTTGATGTTCTAGATTCTTCCTCATTTAGAATCTGTTCCACTTCTTCTAAACTTAGGTCCTTCTGTGCCCGTAGTACTGTGCCTACTTTTTCTAACCTCCTCGAGATTCCTCGGACGACATGGTATACGATCTCTCGTGTTGATATTGGGTTCCCTAATGACGCGCTGCGTGACGCAATATTCCGAGCACGTGTAATGTACGCCTTCACCGTATCATTATTTTCCATCTTGATATTTTTGAGTTCTAGTCCTACATCTATTCTTCTATCTTCTAAGTTTCCCGCGTATCTGTTTTCTAGTTGTCTCCATACTCTCTTAGCGTTGGTTTCTCCAATAAACTGTCCTGCTTGTTCATCGGACAAAGACAGTATTATTATGCCGAATGTTTCATCGTTTTTATTTTCCCACGTTGTTCTAGTCACTCCTGCATCGGTAGCCGGCTCGTCGTTTTCTATTACCTCCTTATAAAGTTTTCTATTTCTCAGTACCGCGCCTACCTTTAGTGCCCAGACGTGATAATTGTCGTCGGTCAGGCGGTCTATCTTATTCGTCGGTGTCAGCATGCTTTCGGCCATCTTCTCTCTCTTCTAATCTTGCCTCGTTTTCCTTCGCGAAACTACTCCCTGGCTTCCTCTCTTTTCTTTGGCCTCCTCTCGCGCTGCTACTGTCAGAACCACGCTCTGCTACCACATTGTTGGAGGGTGGGTTCAATGACGATTACCGCAGTGTGAGAGTAATGATAGTGTATATATTTCGTAGTGTTATAATGTAGCTATACTCGCTGAGCACCGACATGTAACGTGGTTATAATCTTACTACTGTTTACTAGCGGCTCGGGAACCGCGGGGCACGCGAAGAGCGCCCTCTCTTGGATAACATAATGTCCTATATTATCGGTAACTCTTATCGATGCGTGATCAAGACTCAC
>NW_011964654.1:0-4758 GCF_000949405.1 Vollenhovia emeryi
GGGGTATATTATATCCGCCGACGGGATAGAATTGAGCCCGAGACACACGGAAGCGGTTCGAGAATTTAAGCAACCGCGTACCGTCCTGGAAATACAAAGATTCCTGGGCTTGACAAATTATTTCCGCCGGTTTATTAAAGATTACGCGCTTATAGCAAAACCAATACAGGAATTAGTTAAGAGAAACGTGCCCTTCGACTTCGACGACCGATGCGTCGACGCGTTCGAGAAATTGAAGCAGGGATTAACGTCGTCCCCGGTGCTCCGGTTATATAATCCGGCGGCGCCCACGGAGCTACACACCGACGCCTGTAGCTCGGGTCTGGGAGCGATCCTCCTCCAAAAACAAGAGAACAGTTTATGGTCACCAATCGCGTATTACAGTCAGGGCACTAATCAGGCAGAGAAACGCTATCATAGTTACGAGCTGGAAATGCTCGCGATCGTAAGAGCAATCGAGCGTTTCCACTTGTATCTGTACGGAATCGAGTTCACAATAATAACGGATTGTAACGCGCTTGTATACGCTATGAATAAAGCGAATCTTAACCCGCGGATCGCGAGATGGACGCTGACGCTACAAAATTATAAATTTAAAGTTACTCACCGCCCTGGCAAACGCATGTCCCACGTAGACGCACTCAGCAGGTGCACAGCCTACGTAAATGAGCTGCCGCTCGAACGGGAGTTAGAGCTCCGACAGCTAACAGACCCTCGAATCCTAGAAATAAGCAAAAGGTTAGAGTTAGGAGAAGACAATAAATTTGAATTGATAAATGGGTTAGTATATAAGAAAGACGAGAACCAAAAAAGATTCGTGGTGCCGGAGTCAATGAGCATGAGCATTGTGAAGGCTCATCACGACGAAATGGCTCACTGTGGGGCCGAGAAGACGTACAACGGCATCGCCAAGAATTTTTGGTTCCCGTCCATGCGAAAAATAGTCTACGATTACGTAGAAAATTGCCTTACGTGCGTTATGGCAAATAGCGCATCGAACCGATTTGAAGGCGAAGCGCAGCTTTTTCCCCTTCCTAGCGCTCCGATGGAAGTGCTGCACATAGACCACCTAGGGCCCTTGCCAGATTCTCCCGACGGATTCAGGCACGTACTAGTGGTGGTAGACGCATTCACCAGATTCACCTGGTTATGCGCCACCAAATCTACAGGAACAAAAGAGGCCGTTAATAATTTAAACACGATTTTTGACACGTTTGGTAGACCGACAGAAATAGTGTCGGACCGAGGTACGGGATTCACGTCGAAGGAATTTCTCGAGTCGCTGGAGAAGCAACGAATTAAACACCGGAAGGTAGCCGTAGCCGCGCCGTGGGCGAACGGCATAGTTGAGCGCGTCAACCGGTTCATAAAAACGTCGTTGATAAAACTAATTACAGAGCCAAGCGACTGGAAACCGCACCTCGGCACGATACAGTACGTGTTAAATAATACTCACCACACGAGCGTTAAATCAACTCCGGCTAAATTGATGCTGGGATTCGACCAGCGAAATCACGCCGACTTCGCGCTTGCGCAGCTCACAACCGCGCTGGCAGAAGTAGAGTCCGATTTACAAAAAGAAAGAGAGTCCAACCGGAATGTAGCACAATCGGCGACGGATTTATTGAGACAGTACAATAAAAAATATTACGACAAGCGCCATAAAAAACCCTCGGTTTACCGCGAAGGCGATTTCGTATTGATAAAAAATGATAGAAATAAACCCGGGGAAAGCTCAAAGATTAAAGCCGCTTATAAAGGTCCATATAAAATCGCGAAAGTCTTAGGCTGCAACAGATATGTGGTTAAGGACATACCGGGCTTCAGCCATACGCAGAAACCGTTGGACACAATCCTCTCGTCCGATCGACTCAAACCATGGATTCGGGTCGGCGAACCTGAAACATAAAGAAATAATAATTAAGACACGCGCGAGAAAACTAAAATTGTTAATTAACCTAAAGCACAAGGCCACAATCGTCAAAGAAAACGAGAAGGAAATGAGTACCACCATAGGGATACCCATTCGCTCATGCCTTGTGATTCAGGTTAATAAATTATGATTAAGGCTAGTTTTAAGTTGAATTATGCGTTAGAATTTAAGTAAGCTAAGAATCTGTACCAAAGAGAGACGTGCAAACCGCAAGAACAAAGACGACTTACCTCGGCGTTCGACTAAATCCCATGAACTTGCACGAACTGAGAACCACTGGGGGTACGCGCAACTTCGAGACGCAGTTGCAGGTCAGAAATGGCCGAGATGTAAGAAACCAGAGGACAATGCGCCGGCGCACGGCACATTGTCAGCTGGCCGCGCGGCGCGCTGCGGGCCAACCGTGTTCAGCCAATGAACTTGGCCCCGCGAACTTGCTCATGCGCAAGAACGGGGAGCGGGCATTCGAGCTCCGATTTCGTGGAAGAGAGATCACTCTCCTCCGAGACGGGACACAGTAAGCAGCACTGGTCTCGAGAGTCATTTGTACAGAGTTAATTCAAATATAAGTTCGTTTCTTCATTTATTTTATTCGTATAGTGAGTACAGCTAAGTTCCCTCTTTCCTACGCTCATCCAGCATCCTGATTATTTCCTTTTCGGGGGGAATAAATCCCTATTCCCCCTTACAGCTGTGAATAATTCATTTTTAGTTTTGTTTAATTTTTATTTTTACAAATTGTACCGCTTGTGAAACAAAGAGTACTATCGCAACGTCCACTGCTGTTATTTTAGTTTATTTTCTTATTTAAATAGTACTCTTTGCTTCACAAGCGGTACAATTACTATTATATTACGACAGGGAGCTGTTTAACGGCAACGGCTGTGAATAATTAATTTTTAGTTTTGTTTAATTTTTATTTTTATAAATTGTACCGCTTGTGAAGCAAAGACTACTATTACAATTAAATGAAAAGAAAAATAAAATATTACAATTATACATAATAAAATCTTATTTATTTATTTTATTTCATACCTACATCCTCAATTCTATAGTTACAGCCCAGCAAACACAAATATATAACTGTTACATTGCCGTAATAAAACGGATTGTAACAGGTAATATAACATGTGCATTACATGTAACGCACATGTTAGTTGTAATTTCCCACTCATGGGATATTGCAATTATATAACTGTTATATATAACATATAACCAAAATGTTATATAACTGTAACACAGTAATATAACTGTTATACATATAGTAGTTATAAAAGTTATTGAAATGTTATATAACTGTAATTTAAGTTATTCTAATGTTATATAACAGCTATAAAAATAATTACATTGCAGTTATATGTATAATTATATTTAATATTTATATATTTTCGCAAATACAATTCCCAGAAATATCAAGTCCCTCAATTAATTTTAAATAAAACTAAACGAAAATTCACTGAGAATATATTTCGTTTAGTTTTATTTAAAATTAATTCAAGAACTTGATATTCCTCGGAATTGTAAAAGTTTATAAAAGATAGGTGTAATGAAAACAGATAACAATTTTCAATAAAGCTCTTTTAATAATATATTATTATAAAGTGTATATATAATATATATATAACATTTTAATATAACATATATTTAATATAACTAATAAAAAAATATATAAAAAATATATTTAATATAACATAAAAACAAAGCAGATACAACTTAAGATTGGTGTCCTTTTTCACATTTATCATAGTGTAAGCAGGAACTACATAGGATTTGTTCTCGACTAGATCTTGTAGCTTGAGAGCGCACAGAGCAAACGTTGCAATTTCTATTTCCAACTGAGTTTGTTAATCATGACTCGCAAGTTATCTGCAAAGGTAAAAAGACTTAAATTAGCTTCCAAGCACAGAACAGCTACGGAGTTCGACTTTTTCTGCTTCAAATCGTGTATAGCTTGCTCGTGGAACTCCAGAATAGAGCTCTCGTAATTGAAACCTAAGAAATAATACCCTAATAACTGCACCGTGTGTGTATATTGATCACTCGGCTGTAGCTTCCTCAATTTTTCCAGAACCGCTGCCACGCCGTTCGCAAATGCGACCTGTTTCTCCAGTAAACTGTTGACTTCACGCAGACACAACGCGGTAACGTCGTACTTAGAGATATCGATTGAAAGTCCCAGTTCGCTCTTTATCTCATCTTCATCACTGGTCAAGCAGTCCAGCATAGCTAAGCTTGCGACTTCTTTGGACGTAATTTTCTTAATGTGCACCCATCTACGAAAAGCTTTTGTGTTTGACTGGTTATACGTTAACAAGGCATTCAATGCGCACACAGTCGCAGCTTACCTATACAAATTATTGCTGTAATATATAACGCTCAATCTGTCCAGCACGAAAGAGATATTCTCAAGATTCCTGAAGCTCTCAGAATCTGTAGGGCTCGGTTCGACTCCGTCGAGTCGAGAGATGCAACTGCACAAGAAGGTGAACATACAGTAAACACACGCTTTCCTCGTACACATGTTCAGACAGTACGCCTACGTTGTAAGTTAAATTGCGACACGTGTTCCACGATTGTCTCCGATTGTCTCCAATACTTACATTCGGATTCCTTCATTTCACAAATGACCCACTCGACATTCCGCTTCATAATTTTCCTAGTAACAGCGCACGCTTTCGCCGGCAGAGTTTTAACGGGAAACTTACATACTAGACTGACGAATCTGCATTTCATCACCACGGCGTTGTACAAGTCCCTCTTAACTGTACAGAGTTTGCCCAGGCACGACTTGCACTTGACCGACACGTGCGTGGAGTAAAATTCAT
>NW_011964655.1:0-4760 GCF_000949405.1 Vollenhovia emeryi
CCGCCCACACCACCGCCCTGACAGGCGGGGGAGGGGCTGCCCGCAAGTCGCGAGTAAGACCCCTCCCCGCTTAGTGGGCGGAAGACCGCCGCGGCGGTAAGGAGAGGGCCCTCCCCCAATAACAACGGGGGAAGCGGCCTGGGCCTGGCGGGCTGGGATTCCCGTCAGGTCCTGCCTCCACGGAGGCGGGCGGTAGAGGTCGTGGTCGCCTCTGCCGCCCAAAAGAGTAGTGGACACCCCCTGCGGGGAGGAGTCCCCCCTCCCCCACGTCACCAGGGGAGGGAACGCGAAGGCCCGCCAGTCTAACGGCGGGCCGGTGCGGGGGGCGTCTGGAAGTAATGGCTCTGCCAATTCCCGGGCGTCCCCCCAAGTCAAAGCACCGCGCAGACCACCGTGTGGTTATAGCGAGGTAAGCCCAGCGGCCGCAGCTGATCGCCATTAGATGGGCAGTCCCACATAACCCGGGTCACTTTTTAAACTCCCTTCCCAGAGGGGGGCCCGGGTATCCATAAAGGATTTCCACACGTAAAAAAAAAAGTTGAGGTATGCTAGTGGATGATATTATGTAAAAAAGTAGCTAAAGAATTTAATGGACCATCTATAGAAGACACGATAATTCGCAAAGGGTGATTCGGTTTGTGAATCTTCGGAAGTCTGTAGGCTCTCGGAAGTACCCCATCAGAGCAGTATAACATTTTATACGTAGAATTAGATATGTATTTGGAGCTCTTCCATCCAGAAATTTAATTCAAGGAGTAATTTAATTAATATATACTTATAATTTTCCAAAATTTCCAAATCTTTAACGTGCGTTTCGAAGTTGACAAATAACATATTACAAATTATATTTCTAAAAGTAATCTGGATCATTGTAGGAATAACATTTCTTAATTTTAACTTATTTTCCAATTTAAACATATTAAAAACATTTTCGCAAGCGGTAACTATTTTATAAGTCGATAGTGGGTGAACGTAAAAATCCAAAGCTCTTTCTGTTAATAAATTCGGAGTACTTTTTCGCACTCATTAAAGAGCTGGAAACATACATCATATTTTAACTTTTTTAACTCTTTGCGTTCGACAAAACCTGCAACGTATACAACACTATGATATAAACTATAATCAATATATTCTAAAGGAATATCATCAAATATAATTTCTTCTTCCAAAATGTCAAGTATTCAAAGTATCCTCATCATGTATATATATATATATATATATGCATTTATTGTTTCCCCTCGGGGATTACAAGGCGTTTTTTTGTAGGAACGTGCCCAAACCTCTTACAAATCTGGCGTTTTTCAGGAACGTACCCAAACCTTTACACTTTATCCTCGCTAGTCGCTAGCCACCTCTCTCCGCTTCACCCCCGCTCTCTCGCTAGCCCTCGCTCGCTCGCTCGACCGTCTCTCGCTTGCTCGCTCGGCTCTCTCTCGCTCGCTCGCTCGCTATCCCTCGCCCTCTCGCTCTCATCCCCTCGCTCGCTCGCTCGCTCCCCCCCCCTCGCTTGCTCTCCACCCCTCGCCCCCTCGCCACTCCCCTCCCGCATTCTCGCGCTCCCTCGCATCCTCTCCTCTCCCCTCATTGGACTTCCGTTTCACCTCATCCTCCTCTTTCAAACTCTCTGTCTCTCTCTTCATTCTCTCCCTCACCACCTCTCTCATCCACTCCTCGCCTTCTCCGTCTTCACCTAGCACTCTCATGCACACCTCCTGCCACGTTTCCTCTCTTTTCTCACTCCATTCAACACAACTCTCCCACACATGCTCCCACGACTCTATCTCATTCTCACACAGTCTGCACTTTCTTTTTTCCTCCCCTTCCCAGTACCTTCCTTCCCTCATTTCGTTGCCTAATCTAAATCTCAACACTCTCCTCCATCTACTCTCACCCCATTCTTTCCTTAGGTATCCTGGAATCCCCTCTCCCTTAATCCTCCCGTACCATTTGTTGCTTTTTGACTCCCTTATTTTTTTTCCATCTTTCGTCTCTCTGCATTTCCACGTCCCTCCTCTCTATTTCCTCATATTCTATTCTCCTATCCTCCCTTTCCCTTTCTACTTCCCTACTATCTATCCCTTTTTCTTCCAAAAATACCTTTCTCTCCATCTCCCAGCTTGACATATCTCTACCTCCCTTTGCGGTCTCCCATATTTCCCACAAACATTTCTGCGCTAACTCGCTACTTCTTCCCTCTAATAGCCTTTCCTCGAATTTCCATGCTCTTTTCCCCGCTCTGCTCCTCATCATCTCTCTCTGTATCTCCTCTCTTATCATGTATCCTGGCGTCCATCTTTCAATTCCTAAGATCCATTTCAAGTATCTCTCGTGCAGACTTTCTATCTTCTCCCTTGTCTTCCATCCCCAAATTTCCACTCCGTAACTCGCCACTGTCCATACTAATTTGTCGAATAATGCTATCCTTCTATCCCATTTTCTCGCAAATCTTCTATTTCCGATTCCTCATACTTGCCCTGATACTGCTGCCGCCTTTCTTACTCTTTCCGTTATATGTGCTTCCTGTCCTCCATTCCTTTGCAATACATACCCCAAGTATTTCACCTCCTTCACTTCTTCTATTTTCTTTCCCTTCCATCTCCAATTCACCTTACTCAACCTTCCTCCGCCCTGTTTAAATCTTACTATCTTTGTCTTCGCCACGTTCACTTCCAACTTTTTTCTATCCATATATCTTTCCAACCTCTCCACCATGCTCCTCATGTCTCCTTCCTCCTCCGCCATCACCACCACGTCATCCGCGTATGTAAGTGAGTAAATTTTTTCTTCTCTCAGCTTTATCCCTCCCCATTTAACCTTTCCCATTTCTCCCTCTAGGTCCGCCAATAATATGTTAAATAGATCCGCGCTTAATGGACACCCTTGTCTCAATCCTCTTGCTGTCCAAAATTCCCTTCCTACTTCCTTTCCTATCCTTACCCTACTTGCTGTTTCTCTCATTATCTCCTCTACTCTCTCTATTAAGCCCTCTCTTATTCCCTTCTTCTTCATCGCTTCTATCAGTATCCCTCTATCCACCGAATCATAAGCTGCTTTTAGGTCCACGAATAATGCAATTAATTTCCCTCCTTTCCTCTTTATCTGCCTGTTGATTAGGTAATTTATTACATATACACTGTCTACTGTTCCCATCCCTTTCCTAAAGCCCGTTTGTGTAGGTGATAATATCCCTTTCTCGCTTATTTCCTCCCTTATTCTATCCGCTAACACCGACGCATATATCTTGTATAATGTTGGCGTTATTGTTACTCCCCTGTAATCCTCTACACTACCTCCTTGCCCTTTCTTTACTATCGGCACTATCATTCCTTCTTTCCACCCCTCTGGCCAACCCTCCCCTTTCCATATCTTATTGCATACCTCCCCAACCCATCTTTCTAATTCTACCCCTCCATACTTCCACACTTCATTTGGTATTCCGTCCTTTCCTGTAGCTTTTCCATCCTTCACCTTACTTATTGCTCTTCTTATCTCTTCCCTCTCTATCTCCTTTTCCTCTCCCTTTCTCTCCCCCCTTTTCCTACCCCATATCACCTTGTTTTCCACTCCTCCCAGCAAAGTTTTGAAATACTCTTCCCATTGCCTCATTTCTATTTCCCCGTTTATCCTCTTCCTTTTCTTTCTTTCCGCGTTCACTACCCTCCACACCTTTTCTTCTGTGTTCGCTTCTTCCGCTTCCTTTTCCAATTTCTTGTTCTCTTCTTCTTTCTTCCTTTCACATAACTCCTTGTACTCCTTCCTTTTTCTTCTGTATTCTCGCCTCTCGCCTTTTCCTCTCATCCACTCTTTTAATGCTTTCCTCGCCGTCCTTTTCATTTCCATGCATTCTTCATCCCACCATCCTCTCCTTTTTCCTCTTCCTATATCTCTCTTTCCTTCTACTTTCTTTATTGCTTCTCTAATTCTTTTTTCCATTCCAACCATTTCTTCTAATCCTCCTCTCCTGCTCTTACTTCTCCTAGACTCTCCCTAAATTCCTCTCTCCCCTCCTCATCCCACACACCTCTCCCTCCCTCTCTTCTCGTCCACGACCTTCTTACTTTCTTATTCCTACGCCCCTTCAACCATACCACTACTGGTTGGTGGTCCGAATCAATCCTGTCTCCTATTTCCATTCTCTCTATTTCCTCCTCCGCCTCTTCCTCTACTATCACGTAGTCGATGACTGATTCGCCTCTTCCTCCTGAGTATGTCCAGTTTCCCTCCCTATCTTCTCTCTCTCCTCCGTTTAAAATAAACCATCCTCTTTCCTTTATACTTTGAATCAGTTTCCTTCCTTCTTTATTAATCTTTTTATCCTTCGAGCATCTCTTGAATTCCCACTCATCCGCTCCTTCTATACTTTCCCTTCCCCCTTCCTCTCCCGTCCTCGCATTGAAATCTCCCCCTATTATTGTCCTTACCCCTTCCTCTTTTTGTTCCATCCAACCCTCCAGTGTACTTAGCTTCTTCTCCATGTCCCCATTCACGTATGTTCCTACCACCCTGACTATCTTCTTGCCTACTTTTATCTTACCTACCATGATTCCCTCTGACTCCTCTTCTCTCTCCATTATTGCTACCTCCTTCCTTATACCTAAAATCATTCCTCCCGCTGCCCTTCCCTTCTTGCTCTTCTTCACTGCCGCTTGCATCCTCCATTTGAATCCCTCTGGCAGTTTATCCCTCACCTTTCTCCACCCTTTTTCTTCCACCCACGTCTCCATCATCACTATTGCGTCCCAGCCATAGTGTAAGGATTA
>NW_011964656.1:0-4762 GCF_000949405.1 Vollenhovia emeryi
TATTTAACTACGATCTACAATCTACGTTCTACTATCTACAATCTACGATTTACGAGGTGCAGATTCGTTTCCTTTAATAAACAAAATTCGCACTCACCGACCTGACGCACAGCAGCGGAGTTGTTGTCTATCTGTAACACAAATATAAAATTTATATTAAAAAACAATATTTAACAAAATAATTTTGCAAAATATAATTTTAACGCGTATCTAACTTTTTATTTAGTTAGATTTAAATATCGTGAAAGATTTACCGCAAAAGATCTTTATCTTAATTTTTTAATTATTTTAAAATTATGGAGAAATAAAATGACTCAACAATAAACCGGAAAACATTAATTTTACAAAACAGGAAAAATAATATTTACCGTAAAGTTGCTCCGCCGGCGCCTGAAGCCTCTCCAAAGCCTCCTCCTCCTCTCAGACTGTCCTCTGGCACACTCGCGAAAACACTAAGATCGTTCGCGCGATTCTACACTCCCGATTACAAAGCTTTGAAATGTCTTTATTAATGTCTTTATTAATTAACGAATACTATACGGCACTCCCGAACGCGATGGGTACCTTTGGTTGTCCCGTCTTTAGGGTCTGTATTCTCTAAAAATTAATCAGTGCATCATTACTGTAAATCAGTGAATATTTATTGTTTTCAGTAATAAACCACTGAGTGATTTTTAGAGAGTAACCCTTCAGGGTACTTAAGCCCCTCCACCACGACAAGGTAGTACCCGAGGAGGGGATTATCAACAAGAAACTGTGTAATTACATATGTGTATATATAGAAAAATGAATATCGAATGAACATAAATTAGTGTTGCTATTTAATGCACGACGTGAGAGAGATTCATCCAATCGAAAGATTAATTCGCACTCTCGATCTTGTGGGACAAAATCAATTTTCTCGGAATTTATCAATAATGCCTCATAAACTAATAATCCAAGATGAGCCATTCATATCTCGTTAGAAGCGCTGAAATCTTAGCTTTCCAACGAGACCAGGATCATCTTCTTACGATTTTTCTGTGCGACGATTTCGACGATTATATCGGCTCGCGATCTCGATTTCGGGACAAAATCAATTTTATTTTTGTAATTAATTAATGAAATCTCGTAAACTAATGATCCGAGATAAGTCATTCTTATCTCGTTAAAAGCGCTGAAATCTTAGCTTTCCAACGAGACCAGGATCATCTTGCTACGATTTTTCTGTGCGAAGTTATTGACGATTATATCGACTCGCGATCTTAATCCTCATTCACAAGCAGCAGACGACGCGTATATGCGGCGTCTCGCGCGGCGTCTCGCACGACGATGTTTACTACCGAACAGGTGTTCCCCGTATGTTTTTATTCCAGTTTTTTGGGGACGTAGTACGCTCGCGTACTACTTGCGTAAAATTCGCGCGGCCTTCTTTCATGAATGGTGCGCGCGCGCCCGATTTTTAAAACGCTATAACTCGGCGAAAAATTGACGTAGCGACACGAGCCAAAAACCAATCTTCTTCGTTTCACATCCCGCAGATGTCTACATTGAGTATATATGCTCTTATCATGAAACTTGTATACAACAATGGAATAAAAAGTAAAATGCTGACATATAAATTATACGTATAACTGCTAAATATAAAAATTTGCTAACAAACTATATTAGACTGTATAGCAAGATTGTCCAATAAAATTGTATTAGTGAATATAGAATAAAGGCTAATGTAACGCCAATGTTACGTATCAATAATTGCACTGTATTCCATTTACATTCCCAATACTACGCCAATACTTTGCGCTATCCGGGCTTTATCAACACTTTATATTATAATTCAACTACAGATTTAATATTTTCATTTTCATTGCAAAAATGTAATTGCAAAGCAACGATTCGTTACTTTTTGAGTAACTGTAACGCGTTACTTTTCAGAATTAGTAACTTGTAACTGTAAATAATTAAATTTTTAACGAAAAAACTGTAACTGTAACTAGATACTTTTATAAAGTAACTTCCCAACTACCCTGATATACATATACATTGGTAATATTTCAGCGGCAGTACTAAACCGCAACGTTTAATCACCGCAACCTGATGATGCTAAAATCCGCAAAACATTAACAATAATTGGATATATATCAGGGGGAAATTCTTCCCAATTTCATCCCCCGCCTCTCATTTCTTCTTAACAACCCCCCCCCCCCCCAACCCTCCCGATGTTGCGCGAGACTCATAATTGCAGTTTAACGATTGGCGATTGAATCGTGAGTGAATTTGCACAATTGAGACCGGTCTCAAGTCGATCAGAAACTTCCGATCTGCACCGCGTTCGGTAGAATTTAGTTCGCTGTGTACCTATTGGCCGCCGCCGGACTCGGCTGCAGGCCGGCCGGCCATTTTAGACTGCCAATTAGATTAATTAGGAAAGACTAATTGTTACCTCTGACCGTCGGCTGCAGGATCACCCGCTACGGGGATCGATCTTGAGGGTTCGCTAGCTGAAATGTGGAGACCCCCCTCCGTTCGAGCAACATAGTCACGGGTGTTCGCCATGAACGGCCTCCGCTATGTGCAAGTTAATGCCTATTATTGTACACGAGTCACGTAACCCGGCTCTCATTATACCCGATAATGGGGAGATGTGTGTATAACACGAAAATACGTATATAATATATATGCACGCGATATAATCCTAATTCTATCCTATTCATCCTAATCTTTTACGTCGCTACGCGAGCGAGGGTGTACGTATACAAATATAAGCATAACGCGCCATGGAGCGTAAGCGAGGCCATTTCTAACTCCATTTAAATAAAGCCTGTAGAGCGTGCAGAGAGCGAGAGAAATATTGCGGTAACGGTGCAGTCGACAATATCGCGAAAACATATACATGCTTGCGCGCGACATTTTCTATCGACTGCTCCGGGAAAATAATTCAACGGGTTGTACCGTTCTCATGAGTATAAGATGCTTACACATTTTTTCCCCCCCGATACAGAACGCAACAGTTCACCCAGGGCGTATCCCTGTCGATATTTTAACACACTTCGAGCTGTATTTCCTGCCAATTTTTATCTCGCCAGGTTATTTGTACTGTGCGATTCGGTAACAGGATTTCGGGGGAAAGTGAAAGAGGAACAAGATTTAAATTAAATGAAAAAAAAGAAAACGGCGCTCAGAACAGGTGGAAGAACCGGTATGTTCGTTCGTATATTAGATTAAAAATCATTGGGCTAGCTAGCCGTACTCGTCGCGATATTAATGCTTTATCAGTGATAAAAATTAACTAGCATTTAAACTTAAAGGTGTAATACGGGCCGCATTTGAGGATTATAAGAGGGCTATTTTTGCCTTCTTTACTCTTGAGTTGCTTCCACCTCGACGTTCATCATCTTACCGATGCATAGAACTCATAAAGTACCTCTCGGAACTCTGTTCAAGGGAGAGGAGCAAACTTTTAGTAAAGCCGACTGAACCTCGAGTCCGTATATCCGGAAGCGAGAGAAAGGGCGACGTTATGCGCCGATCAAGTCGCTCTCCTCGTTGATCTGCTTTGCGGCCCACGAACGTAATCGGACGAACTTTAATTGCCTCCGAACCCCACCGCGGGAGGGGGTCAAAAAGTTAACGGAAGGCGGAAGGATCCATTAGCGAGTCGATATTCCGGCCTTCGGATCCGGGAAAGGCCGTCGGGAATTTTCTCGTATTATCTCGAAGCGACTATCCACTTATCCTCCCATTTTCTCCGTTTTTCGCCGACTTTGACGTCGGCTCTGTGTACCCAGCATCCGCCGCCGTTGTTCCATCTTTCGTCCGCGGCCGCCTGCGGGATATCGGATTTTCGAATGGCTATCACGGATCGGGAGGGCAATTGCCGTGCACTGAGATAACACCGGCGCGGCGTCTCGTCGTCGATTTTTTTCGCCGTCCAATCGATACCTCGGTGGACGTTGCTTGTCGGCGAATCGGTCCCGCGTGTAATCGCGGGTCGACTTATTAGCGCCGTCGCTCACGCGTGCGAGGCAATTACGCCGACTTCCTCGAGGAGAATATGTTTCCAAATGTCTTCGAATTCAATGGTACATCAAGATCGGGCGATTCAGCGAATAGAGCCACGGGTTTGAATAGAGACGCTCGGGCCGGCCAAATGGAGCACGGGAGATTGCCAATATGAGATAGAGCTACATGCGACGAAACAAGGATTTCGAGCTCACCGATAGCTTCGTTTTTCCTTGAGAAATCGCAATTAAGTTATCTTGTCGGACGGCAGCCGCATTATTCTGTCGCGAACAAGAGTTTTACAAACATTTTCCGCAATTCGTGTAATACTTATACATCATTAAAGAGGACGAAGCTGATCTGCGACAAAATGCTATTCTAAAAAATTATTTGCTATATAAATTATATTAGAGCCATTCAGCCGATTTTAATCAATGTTTAATCAATTATATTGCCAGTTGGATCAACAAGAAGCTTTGTTTCGATTTTTATTCATCACTGCACGGAAAAAACAATGTAGCTGCTGTAGCTAAAACTTAGCAAAATAGGGACAGCTATAAATATTTTAGTTGTGATAGCTCAATATTTTGCTACTGTGCCTATTGTATTAGGTGCGACAGCAAACGGTTTGCTGTCGTAGCAAAATATTGAGTTATCACAACTAAAAATATTAGCTGTCCCTATTTTGCTAAGTTTTAGCTACAGCAGCTACATTCTTTTTTCCGTGTGGCGACTATATAAATATACTCCTCTACTTTGGTTATTTTATTAAACTCGTTAA
>NW_011964657.1:0-4762 GCF_000949405.1 Vollenhovia emeryi
CCTAGTGTCGATCGGCTGCGACCGCTAACGTTGCGGCCGCTGGGCTTACCTCACTAAAACCACACGGTGGATTGCGCGGTGCTGTAACTTCGGGGGACGCCCAGGACTTGGCAGAGCCATTACTTCTCGGACGCCCCCGCACCGGCCCGCCGTTTGACAGGCGGGCCTTCGCGCGCCCTCCCCCGGTGATGTGGGGGGAGGGGGACTCCTCCCCGCAGGGGGAGTCCACTACTCTCTTGGGCGGCAGAGGCGTCCACAACCTCTACCGCCCGCCTCCGTGGAGGCAGGGCCTGACGGGAATCCCAGCCCGCCAGGCCCAGGTCGTCCGCGATCCTACCTCGCGGTCCGATTTACACTCGCACGTTCTGTTACGCCGCGTGCTCCGATTTCGTCCGCGATCTTACCTCGCGGCCCGACTTGCACTCGCGCGTTTCTGTTACGCCGCGTGCTCCGATTTCGTCCGCGATCTTACCTCGCGGCCCGACTTGCACTCGCGCGTTTCCGTTACGCCGCGTGCTCCGATTTCGTCCGCGATCTTATCTCGGTCCGATGCGCACTTGCCGTTCACGATTGCGTCGCGTGCTCCGATTTCGTTCGGGGCTACTCGCGACACTTCGTTTTCGAGTCCTCTATGTGGGCGCGTGCCTTAATCCCACTTGTGAGATTCTGTAAGGTCTTTTCCCCGGAGGGATATTCTGTAATGCTTGTGTTACGTCCGACGAATTATTTTTCGTCAGACGTCACTATTCAGGAAGCATTAATGATCGCCCACCCGATAGATAGCACCGGCGCGACGCGGCACGTAGCACGCGCGCAGCACGTGATCACATACGTTCTCTATTCTTATTTTCTCAAACTTTCCTATTACCGTTTCTGGATTAATTACGCGACAGCCGAGGCAACCACTGTAACAGACCGACCTTTGGCGCCTCCGCTTTCGCCTTAATAAAAGAAATCCGTCAAATTTGCGTTAATTATTAAGAATTTAGAGACTTCCGTTTCCGGTGTGATCGAGAGTGACACGTGCGAGAATAGAGTGAGAATTGTGAAGGCGAGAGAGAGAGTGAGAGGAGCGAAGCGAGAGCGAGAGTGAGTGGAGGTGAGAGTGTGAAGGAAAAGGGACGAAGGGAGAGGAGGGACATAAAGGGCGGACAGAAAGGAATTCGGGAGAAGAGAAGATAGGAGAGAGCGAGAGGAGACAGGTTAGGGCACGGAACAAGAAACGTAGAGAGAGGTAGTGGGAGTGGTAGGAGCGGCGGCAGGCGCGAGCGCCAGAAGGCATAGAGTAGGAAGAGCACAGAGGGGAAACTGGATAGGGAGAGCGGGCAGTACAGGCGGGCCATAGAGTAGGAGTAGAGAAAGAGTAGGGAGGGGAGCTAGAAATGGAAGAAAACGGCGGGGAGAGTCAAGAGGATAGAATAGAATTAGAGAGAATAAAGAGAATAAAAGAAAAGAGAAGAAGCGGGAGTACAGGAACATTAGAAGAAATATGGAAAAGGAAGAGAGCAGAGTTAGATAGTAGTGGAGGGGAGGACGTATTTAGGAAGAGTAGGAAAACAGTGAGATCGCCGAAGGAGAGGGTAGGGGAAGGAGAGAATAGCTTAGAGGAAGTGTTAAGGGAGATGATGAAGGAGCTGAGGAGGGAGGTAAGGGAAGATAGCAGAAAGATGATAGAAGAGTTGAAGGAAGAATTTAGAGAGAGGGAGAGGAAGGCAAGAGAAGAAAGAGAGGAAATAATAAGAGAAGGGAGGGATCAAATGAGGAGGTGGATGGAGGAGAAGGAGGAGATGAAGAAACACATAGAAAGGATAGAGAGAAAAATGGAAGAGATAGAGGCGAAGGTTCAAGGATCGAATGGAAACGGAGGAGAAGTAAACGAGGAGGTGAAGAGGATGGAAGGGAGGATGAAAGGTATAGAGATAAGACTGGAAAGGGAGGAGAGAGAGAAAAGAGAAGGAGGAATGTAGTAGTAAGAGGGATAAGAGGCGGAAAAGAGAAAGTAGAGACGGAGATTAAGAAAATAATGAAAGATAATGGAATAAAAGAGGAAGGGTTGGAAATTAAAAGGATAGAAGAAGGAAAAGGAGAGGTAAAATTAGTAGTGGTAAGGATAGAAGAATTGGAGGAGAAAAAGAGACTGATGAGAGAAAGAAGAAAGATAGGAGAAAAGGGAATAAGAATCGAAGATGATCTAACGTGGAAACAAAGAAGGATGAGATGGAAATTGGAAGAGATAGCAAGAAAGGAAAAAGAAAATGGTAGAAGAGTGTGGCTAAGATACGGACGGATTCAGATAGAAGGGAAATGGTGGAGGTGGGATGAGGAAGAAGAAGTATTAAAGGACCGAGAAGGGATGGTATGGAAAGAGAAGGGGGGCGAATAAATGAGGTAGGGGAGGAGAGAGAGGAAGAGAAGAGGAGATACGAGACAGAGAGGAAGACGAAAGGAGGAGAGGGGAAGAGATATAATAGAGGTAAAGAAAGAAAGGAAAGAGGGGGGAGAGTGGAGGAAGAGGAGAGAAGGGAGGTAAGAGATAGAGTGAAGAAGATGCGAAGAGGAACCAGGGGGGAGGAGGAGCAAGAAATAGAGAAAGGTAAGGGAGAAGAGGAGGAAGCAGACAGGATTAGAAGAGAGGATGGGGAGAGCATAAAAGTAGCTTTTTGGAACGTAGCAGGTATGAATAATAAGGACAGAGAATTTTGGAGAGATCTGGAGAACTGGGACACAATGGTGATGATGGAGACGTGGGTGGAAGAAAAAGGGTGGAAAAAGGTGAGGGATAAACTGCCAGATGGATTCAAATGGAGGATGCAAGCGGCAATGAAGAAGAACAAGAAGGGAAGGGCAGCGGGGGGAATGATTTTAGGTATAAGGAATAAGGTAGCAATAGTGGATACTGAGAGAGAGGAGGAGTCAGAGCGAATCATGGTAGGTAAGATAAAAGTAGGCAAGAAGATAGTCAGGGTGGTAGGAACATACGTGAATGGGGACATGGAGAAGAAGCTAAGTGCACTGGAGGGTTGGATGGATCAAAAAGAGGAAGGGGTAAGAACAATAATAGGGGGAGATTTCAATGCGAGGACGGGAGAGGAAGGGGGAAGGGAAAGTATAGAAGGAGCGGATGAGTGGGAATTCAAGAGATGCTCGAAGGATAAAAAGATTAATAAGAAGGAAGGAAACTGATTCAAAGTATAAAGGAAAGAGGATGGTTTATTTTAAACGGAGGAGAGAGAGGAGATAGGGAGGGAAACTGGACATACTCAGGAGGAAGAGGCGAATCAGTCATCGACTACGTGATAGTAGAGGAAGAGGCGGAGGAGGAAATAGAGAGAATGGAAATAGTAGACAGGATTGATTCGGACCATCAACCAGTAGTGGTATGGTTGAAGGGGCGCAGGAATAAGAAAGTAAGAAGGTCGAGGGCGAGAAGAGAGGGAGGGAGAGGTGTGTGGGATGAGGAGGGGAGAGAGGAATTTAGAGAGAATCTAGGAGAAATAAGAATAGGAGAAGGAAGGTTAGAAGAAGAAATGGGTGGAATAGAAAAAAGAATTAGAGAAGCAATAAAGAAAGTAGAAGAAAAGAGAGATATAGGAAGAGGAAAAAGGAGAGGATGGTGGGATGAAGAATGCAAGGAAGTGAAGAGGACGGCGAGGAAAGCTTTAAAAGAGTGGATGAGAGAAAAAGGCGAGAGGAGAGAATACAGAAGAAAAAGGAAGGAGTACAAGGAGTTATGTGAAAGGAAGAAAGAAGAAGAGAACAAGAAATTGGAAAAAGAAGCGGAAGAAGCGAACACAGAAGAAAAGGTGTGGAGGGTAGTGAACGCAGAAAGAAAGAAAAGGAAGAGGATAAACGGGGAAATAGAAATGAGGCAATGGGAAGAGTATTTCAAAACTTTGCTGGGAGGAGTGGAAAACAAGGTGATATGGGGTGAGAAAAGGGGGGAGAGAAAGGGAGAGGAAAAGGAGATAGAGAGGGAAGAGATAAGAAGAGCAATAAGTAAGGTGAAGGATGGAAAAGCTGCAGGAGAGGACGGGATACCAAATGAAGTGTGGAAGTATGGAGGGGTAGAATTAGAAAGATGGATTGGAGAGGTATGCAATAAGATATGGAAAGGCGAGGGATGGCCGGAGGGGTGGAAAGAAGGAATGATAGTGCCGATAGTAAAGAAAGGGCAAGGAGGTAGTGTAGAGGAATACAGGGGAGTAACAATTATGCCAACATTATACAAAATATATGCATCGGTGTTAGCGGATAGATTAAGGGACGAAATAAAAGAGAAAGAGATATTATCACCTACACAAACGGGCTTTAGGAAAGGGATGGGAACAATAGACAGTGTATACGTATTAAATTACCTAATCAACAGGCAATTAAAGAGGAAAGGAAGGAAGTTAATTGCACTATTCGTGGACATGAAAGCAGCTTATGATTCGGTGGATAGAGGGATACTGATAGAAGCGATGAAGAAGAAGGGAATAAGAGAGGGCTTAATAGAGAGAGTAGACGAGATAATGAGAGAAACAACAAGTAGGGTAAGGATAGGAAAGGAAGTAGGAAGGGAATTTTGGACAGCAAGAGGATTGAGACAAGGGTGCCCATTAAGCGCGGATCTATTTAATATATTATTAGCAGACCTAGAGGAAGAAATGGGAAAGGTTAAATGGGGAGGGATAAAGCTGGGAGAAGAAAAAATTTACTCACTTACATACGCGGATGACGTGGTGGTGATGGCGGAGGAGGAAGGAGGCATGAGGAGCATGGT
>NW_011964658.1:0-4765 GCF_000949405.1 Vollenhovia emeryi
CAAGCAACGCGCCATATATACATGTGCACACGTATATACGGCGCGTTGCTTGTGTACGAGCGTGCGCGCGCGCGTGGCCGAACGGACTATCCCCACTCCTACCCCCACCGCCGCACAGTGGGGCCAAATCCCGAAAAGCTGGCCAAAAATAAAAAAGTAAAGTTTCTATTTGGGGAATTTGAATTGTTGGGTTGGCTAGAATAATATCTCTAGTTTCAAAATCCGTTGGAATTAAGGTCAGATCCTTTAAACCTGCTTTTTAAAATCAATACAAAGACGGCCTTTGCTCAAGTAACATCTGGCGTGCACGCAGGAGAAGAAGCATCGCTCGTCTTTGAATAGACACCAAATTACGTACAGTTAACCGATTTCTTTCTAACAAGATGGAATCAACTCGTGAAAGTAAGTAGAATATAATGTATATCAGAATACTCAATATTTGTGTAGAAAATAGTTATAAGCTAATAGCCTTACGTGAATTTTACATCATACAATTTTCTTTTCAATTTAGTTTTTGAGGAAAAAGTTTCATAATTCTACAGAATTCTGTCACCTAATCTATTAGAGATAAAAGTTGAAACTATTACCTATAATATCAAACAAGATTCAGCTGCCTTTAAGTGCCTAATGAGTTTTTATGAAGGTTTTTGTAAACAGAAATAATAGAATACGTTATTTTAGTGTAACTGAAAGAGGTATAAATACTTTGTTCGCTCACTTAGATAATTGATTAAACTTTTTTGAACGTGCGTGATGTATATATAAAGTAAATATATAAAATAAATTATATAATTTACATGCCAACATTTTTTTTAACTCGAATTTCATGCCTAAATTCCATGCGCGTGACACGATGTATGCCTGTACTTTACTCAAGTAAACTAATGTTATATGTATTTATATACAGTGCTTTGTAATGTTATTAAGATTCCCATAAAATATTAGTTAATACGCGCTAAGTAACTGAAACAGAACTGTAATGCTTAAATTTTTTGCTCATGTCATGGCAGGTCAGAATGAAAGTAAGAGATAACTTTCTTGTATAACAATTTTTTTAATTGCAACTTTTTATTATATTAATATAATTTAAACTAACGAGTAGTATATTAATTAATCGTTATTATTTATTAATGCATTTTACACGATGATTTTTTAATTAAAAGAAAAAGAACTATTAATTCAATTTAATTTAAATGTAACAAATTTATGTATAATTAAAAAAAAACTTTTTTAGGTTCAGAAATGCTCGTTGAAAATGGCCTGACAAGGAAAGAAATTTTTGATGTATTGAAACATCATTTATCTGAAAGTGCTACAGAAACGTATGCAAAAATGGAAAAATTAATGTCTTCGAAATTAAAATATCCGTATGATTTACCTAACCACCAAGTACTTTTTGCTCCTTTGTAACACATACTTATGTACTAAAAGTTCCTTTTATTGTATTACGATTTGTACTGTTGTAATTCGTTTCCAGATTGTACTAAAAATCCGGTTAAGAGATTGAAACGTTGTGACTTAAATAAATATTATTTTTTAAGCCAATTTGGTCGATTTTTAAAGAATTTGCGATCAGCGATGTCAAAAACATATACTTACAAAGTTTTAATTTTAATAAGCGAAAATTCTTGGTTTTTCCGCCATTTTGGGTCGCCATTTTGTTTTTCAAAATTTCGACTTCAGATTCGTGATCAGCGACCTCAAAAACCCTTATATACTGAGTTACATCCAAATTGGATCACTTTTCGATTTTTGGCCAGCTTTTTGGGATTTGGCCCCACTGTGCGCCGCTGCAGCGTGCGTGCTAACGTTCTCGGCTGGCATAACTGGCATCCAGTCCTGTTCCGAGCTTATCTTGCCAAGACCGCTCCAGACAATGACACCAGGATTGGTGCTCCCAACTTTCCGCCGTAGGGAGAACAAACGCTCCCGTTTACACCCGGGTGGTTCCGAGTTACGGGTCGTCCAACCGGATGCTCCCGCCGAATGCTGGTCTACCTAACCGTTTCCTGCCTACCGTTTAGGTGCTCCCAGTCGTTCCTCTGCACTGAAGGCGGGCGCTTCCAGTGTGTAGATTTCTCATTCGGGCGCTGCCGAGTGATTCCGATCCGACTACACCAATTCCGCGACCGCCGCAGCAATCCCGCGATCACTCTGATTCCGCAATCGCGCTCTCACCGACTCCCGCGGCCCGCCGATAGCGCATTCATTATAGCGACACCAGCGCGAACCCGTAGAACAAGGCGTTAGTATTAAGGCGTTGTAAATAGTAGCAAGTAAGTTCAAGATATATGACCGATATACCGCAAATCACGCTCCAAACCGACCGTTCGGCCTCGTACGTTCGAACACGCACTATATACACTGTGCATACACACACCCACAAACGCTGTACACCACCATTTATACAGCAAATAAACTTCGGGCTTTAACATGTCAGTGTCTTTCTTCCTTTCTCAAACCCTGACCCGGTGAGCGACATCGGAGCAGCGAGAAAGCGAAACCGTTACAACTTTTTCTTCTCATTTTTTACTTTTTAATCAGACATTATGTTTGATTCATCGCTCTGGTTGTATATAGCATGTAGAGTAGCATAGGGTACCCAGTCAGAAAGGTAACCTTGATTCAAGGTTGATTCAACGTCGATACGGTTGTCAGCTGGTTGAGTCGATAAGAAAGTCGATATTCCTACAATGTCAACCACTCTTTCATTGTTGATTCAAGATTGATTCAACGTCAAAGCAACTCACCAAGAAATGATTGGTCGAATCGACGTCGATTTAATGTCGATTGACATTGATTGATGACATCGATTCAATCAATTAATCGATCATTTCTGGCTGGGCAGAAACAGAAATTCAAGAAATTGCTACAGCAACTTCGTTATGGCTAAAGCAAGCCCATGGCGTCTGTTCAGTTATCGACGGAACCTAGCGAGTCGAGATAGAGCGCGAGACCCGTGCGAACAATCGGGTCTTTCCGAGAGGCTTCGGGGAGATTCGAGTGTCTTCCCCCCCTCTCTTAGCGGGCCTTTCGTCTTCGTTGGTGCGCGCGCAGCGCGATCGTCTTCTTCCTTCTTCTCTTGTCGCTTTGGTGGTTCGCGCTGACTTTTGGGATAGAGATCTGTGCCTCTTTACCTTTTGGCTGTGAGATATAGCAACGGGTGCTTTATTCGAGAGCGATAGAGTTTTGTCAGAGTTCCAGAATTCTTGCTGGATTGATCTGTCGTTACTGGACAGAGGCTTCAGCGCAGGTAAGGAAGGATCGGCCTTCTATTTTTATTATGCCTTCCCGGTTAGCCGCCATTAGCCGCCATTGAAGCTAACGCAACGGCTGGGCTCGAAGCTTCTGTTCGCCTGACGAAAGTTCAGGCGGTGGGTTGCTCCCACCTCTAAGTGTCCGATGATTTGGCTCGGACGAGCTACCTGACGACGAGCTCTGGGTAGCCACACGACTGCCATCGGCGGATCGTGCCCTTCTGTCTCAGCCCGACGACCGGTCTCGGGCGGTGTCTAGCAAACACCAATACAGTGCCTGGTGATCGGCCCAGGCGTGAATCGCCGCTAATTGCACATTAAGTATAGTCGAGGCTCAAGCTGAGCCGTCGCAATGGTGATCTTGATGACCGGCTCAAGAGTCACAAGTTTAGAGGACGAGGGACTTACAACCCCTCGCCACTTTCTTTTTTGTTTCCTTTTACGACGAGGGAATTACAACCCCTCCTCACTTTCTTGCTATTGTCTTTTTATTTGTTTGTTGCAGACGCATCAGAGTCCGGAAATGCTACTCTGTAATATTTACTATGATAATCTGTTAAAAATAAATACTATTCCATTCTTTCAATACTAACTACATTGTGTCCATGATGCTAGTACTTGGTCCAAGTTCTAGTTTTGAGAAATGCGTAGCCAATCAACTTGCAGCTTTTGTGGAACAGCTATATTGATTGGCTACATATTTCGCGGAACATGGACACAGGTCTTAATTCGCCTGAATAGATACAGAGTTTCTAAATTTCTAAAGAGTTGCTATTCTTTTCATCGGTACTGTCGATACGTTATTGGCCGAATGAAATGTATTTACAGAATAGTTACGGTAGAAGAAAGATACGCGTTATACATATATAAATATCCATTTTATATTTGGCGTAATTTGTTGATGATATCATTACTTTTGTAGAGAAGATTTTTGTAGAGACAATATTTTTTAAAAGGTATTTTTGAGTAGGGTATATAGGGGGATTCTACCCCGGGAGCTCCGAGGGGGGAGCGGGGCGGGGGGGGGTACCCCGCGGCGAGGGGACAGCGGGGAGGGGGTACTCCGTGGCGAGGGGACCGCGGGGAGGAGGGGGAGTACGCGTCCTTGACGTCACGCAAGGTGCTGACCTGTCACTACGTGACATGTAACAGATATCTAGGTGCTGACCTGTCATTTTTAGTGCGAACACCTGGACGCGTATGAGTCACGGGGTCAAGCGCCGAAACCTGACTGATGACTTTCTTATCAAGGTGAACGATGTCGACGAGTTCCACGTTTATTATTCCACGACGCTACGCGATCCGCGGTGGCGCGGGGAGGACCGCGGCGCTACGCGATCCGCGGCGCGGGGAGGTCCGCGGCGCGGGGAGGTCCGCGGCGCGAGGAGGTCCGCGGCGCGAGGCAATCCGCGACACATGCATGTAATAGATATCATCGGAAGATGACGATATACAAATGATTAGCGCAGACACACAGCTGCGCGCATCCATGGCATGAGTCATGAGGT
>NW_011964659.1:0-4769 GCF_000949405.1 Vollenhovia emeryi
TTTACTAACCAATAAACGGCCTAACAACAGGGCCAAGCGCGGTTGGTATAAAATGGAATGGAAAGGAAGGAAGGCGGGCCAATCTAAAATGAACTGTACGAGTGTACGTATCAATATAGAATTTTTAATAACAAGGTGTTGGTTAAATTATTGGCTTATGGCCTTAAGCTCTCGTGAGTCCTAATTCCGGCAACGATCCCCGATTACCGTGCTCCGACCCAGCCGGCAGCACAACAAAACACAGAATAAAGAAAATTAGGAGGACAGAAACGAAAGGCAGAATCAAGTATACACGGTAGAAAACATTGAATTGCAGGAAGATAAATACCGAAAATAACATATAATAATATATATAATATAAAGTAATAATATAATTATAATTATATGTAACCATATTGGAGGAGTGATCGGTGACTCGAAGTGAACGGACGTGTAGAGCGACAGAGGAAAAAGTGTGCGAAGAATAGCGGACTGGAAGGGAGGAGGGAGAGAAGAGACGGAAGGACGGAGAGAGCGGAAGCAGGAGAGTAAGGAGAAGTAAGGTAGGTCAGAAATAGAGAGCTGAATTGTAGTTTTAAGAGGCAATATAGGTGCGGGCAGAAGAAGTATTAGGTTAGAGTGACAGGCAAGAGCACGAGAGAAACAAGGAGGAAAGAAGCGACATCTGCCGGAGGAAAAACAAAGTAAAGAAAAGGAACTTACCGACAGCAGCAGGAAACAGGTAACCAACAAGAAAGAGGCAGATAAGTATATCGACGGATGGGGAAAGAAGGAGAAAAAGCAACGGAAAAGAAACAGCAAGGAGACAAAGGAGACAAAAAAGAGGACGAAAACAGAAGGAAAGTAAAGGGCAGGCCAACGAGAGCAGAAGAACTGGGAAAGCAGAGAGGAAGAACGGATAGCCTAGGATCAATAAAAGAATTCATACAAAAAAGAAAAAGAGAAGAAATAGAAGAAGAAACAGCAAAAGCAGAAAGAGAAATAATAGAGAAATTCAACGCGCTAAGAAAAATTGATAGATCACCACCAAACAAGAAAGAAAAAGAAGAAAGAAAGAACATGGAAACAGAGGAAATGCTGAGAGAAATTTTGAGAAGAATGGAAGATCAAGAGAAGGAAAGAAAAAAAGATAAGGAAGAAATAAAAAACGAAATAAAGGAGCTAAAGAATGAGTACAAAAGGAGAGAAGAAACATGGGAGAAGCAAAGAGAGGCAATGGAAGAGAGAATAAAAAACTTGGAAGAGAAAGCTGAGAAAGAGGATACGGAAAAAGAAGGAGGAAAAGAAGGAAGAATGATAACAGAAAAAGTGAAGGAAATAGAAAGAACCATAGAAATGGGAGAGAGAAGAAGAAGGAAAAACAATATAATCATCAAAGAAGCGACAAAGAGAAGCGAGAAAGAAAAGAAAGAAAAAATCAGGACGATGGTAGAGGAGACAAACAAGAACAAGGTGGCAATAGAGGAAATGCAGGAAATAGGAACAGGAGAAAACAAAATGATAATGATGAAATGCAGAAGCTGGGAAGACAAAAGAGAGATAATGTCAAAAAGGAAGGAGTTAGGAAAGAGATACGAAGTTTTCATGGACGACGATCTCACAAAAACGGAAAGAAAGATACAGAAAGAAATAAGAAGAATAGCAAAGGAGGAGAGAGAAGCAGGAAAGAGAACCAAAGTAGGTTACCAAAAGATATGGGTGGACAACACAGAACTAAGATGGAACGAGAGCAAAGAAAGATTAGAAGAGAGAAAGAGCTTTCGGAAGCCATATGGAGAAGAAAAGGGATAAGAAGGAAGAGACCAAAGAAAGCAGGAGAGAAAGAAAGAAGATGCAGAAGGAAAAACAAGAAAAGTGTAAGCAAAAAGAACAGGAAACAAATACAATGACGGTAGGCTTCTGGAATATAGCAGGGCTGATGAGAAAAAATGAAGAATTCTGGAAAGAGATAGAAAAATGGGATATAATAGCGATGATAGAAACATGGGTAGAACAAAAAGAATGGTGCAAAATTAAGAGAAGACTACCGGACAATTATGTATGGAAATGCCAACCAGCAAAGAAAGAAAAAAAGAAAGGAAGAGCAAAAGGAGGGATAATAACAGGAGTCAGAAAAGAAATAGCAGAAGAGGGAACAAAAGAAAGGGAAGAAGAAGGAATTGTAGAAAGAATAGCAAAAACAAAAGAAGGTAAATGGAGGATCATAACGATATACGCAAACAACGATATTGAAAAGAAGATAAAGCACATAAAGGAGTACACAAATGATGGCGGCATAGGGGAGCAAACAATAATAGGAGGAGACTTTAATGCAAGAACAGGAGAGGAAGGAGGAATAACAGAGTTAACGGGAGAAGGAAGAAAGTCGAAAGACAAAGAAATAAACGCAGAAGGAAGGAAACTATTAGAGTTCATAGAGGAGGAGGGACTGGGAATAATGAACGGAACAAAGGGAGACAAAGACGGAGAATTCACCTTCATAGGAAGTAGAGGAGAATCAGTTATTGATTACATAATTGGTAATCAAGAGATCTGGGAAATAACAGAAGAAATTAGGATTGGAGATGCCATTGAGTCGGATCACCAGCCGATAATAATAAAAGTAAAAGGAACAGTGAGAGAAAAAAAGAAAAAGGAAAAAAGAGTCAGGAAAATAATGAACTGGACAAAAGAGGGAATAGAAAAATACAAAGAGAGAATAAAAGAGATGAAAATAGAAGGTGAGAGCATAGAAGAAAAATTGGAAGGAATAAAGGAAATGGCAAAACAGGCCGCCGAATGGAAGGAGATAAAAGAAGAGCAAAGAACGAAGAAAAAAAACAGATGGTGGGACGACGAATGCGCAAAACTAAAGAGAGAAGCAAAAGAGAATTTAGCCAAATGGAGGAAAGGAGAGGTAGAAAAAAAAGATACACACAAAAGAAGAAAGAATACGAAGAGAAAATCAAAGAGAAAAAAGAGATAGAAAGAGAAAGAATAATGAAGGAAGCAAAGGAAGCAACTAATGAGAAAGAAATATGGGGATTCATAAATAGAGAAAGAAAAAGCAGGAAAGAGGTATGCGAAGAAATAACAGAGGAACAATGGAACAAACACTTCATGGAAATATTAGAAGGAACAACGGTGAAACCGCAAGAAGAAAAAACGACGGTAGAGGAAAGAAAAGAAAACAAAGAGGAAATGGAAGGAATAAGAAAAAAAGAAGTGGAAGAAGTAATAGAAGAAATGAAAGAGAAGAAAGCCGCAGGAACAGACGGAATACCGAATGAAGTATGGATACACGGAGGAGAAAAGCTAAAGGAAAAAATATGGGAAATATGTGACGAGGCATGGAGAACAGGAGAAATAGCAGAAGATTGGAAGGAAGGCATCATAGTTCCAATAGTAAAGAAAGGGGAAGGAAAAGAAGCACAGGACTATAGAGGGGTAACACTAATGAACACAAGCTACAAAATATACGCAGCAATCCTGAACAAAAGACTAGAAAGGGAAGTAGAAGAAAAAGGAATACTACCAGAAACACAAGTAGGATTCAGGAAAAAAAGGGGTACAATGGAAAACATATACGTACTGAATTACATAATAGGAAGAACGATAAAGAAAAAAAGAGGGAAAATAGTCGCAGCATTTATAGATCTAAAAGCAGCATTCGACTTCGTAGATAGAGAAAAAATATGGGAAGTAATGAAGAAGGAAAAGATCAACGAACAACTAAGAGCTAGAATAGAAGGCCTATACAAAGAGACAAGAAGCGTAGTAAGGATAAAGGGAGAAAAGGGAGCATGCTTCTGGACGACCAAAGGAGTTAGACAAGGATGCCCAATGAGCGCTATGCTATTCATACTGCTGTTGGCAGATCTTGAAGAAACAATGAGAAAGGGACAATACGGAGGAGCAGTAGTAGGAAAAACAAAATTCTGGACGTTAGCATATGCAGACGATATAGTAGCTATAGCGGAGGATGAAGAGGAGATGAAGAGAATGTTGGAAAGAATGGAGAGATACTTTGACAGAAAAAACTGAAAGTAAATGTAGAGAAAACAAAGATAATGAGATTCAGGAAAGGAGGAGGTAAAATGAAGAAAACGGAATGGAAGTGGAAAGGAGAAGAGATAGAGGAAGTAAAAGAATTCTGCTATCTAGGATACATATTTCAGAAAAACGGAGGACAGGAGGCGCACATAAGAGAAAGAGTAAGGAAAGCAACCGTAGCAATGAGACAAGTCTGGGGAATAGGGAAAAGGTTATTTGAAGGAGACTGGGTAAGAACGATAAAATTATATGAAGTACTGGTAGCAAGCATAGCAATGTACGGAGCAGAAGTATGGGGATGGAAAGAAAGAGAGAAAATAGAAAGAATGCATGAAAGGTTCATGAGATGGACACTGAATCTAGATTGGAGCACACCCGGATACATGATAAGGGAGGAAACAAAGAGAGACAAAATGAGAGTAAGCGCTAGCAAAAGGGCAATGAAATATGAAGAAAAACTAGAGAAGGGAGGAGGAAATGAAATAGCAAGAGAGTGCTGGAAGGAAATAAAAGGGAAAATCAGGAAGGAAGAAACGAAATGGGAAAAGGAGAGAAGAAGCTTCTACGAAAAAAGAGGATACGCAACAGAGGAAATAAAAAGAAAAAGAGAAGAAGGATGGAGCAGTATAGAGGAAATAGTAAGAAGAGACAAAGACATACAGAAACAGGAGAGAGACGAAAGGATAAGAGAATCAAAATACAACAAATGGTACAAAGAAATAGCAGAAAACAAAAGA